>NC_049203.1:34768464-35071873 GCF_013347855.1 Anguilla anguilla | reverse complement strand
TTGCACAATTGACTAACAAAAACCTGGTCTTAAGTCAATGGCGCAGTATTTTCCTGTTATTTTAAGGGCACATTATTGAGATAGTAATATGTGCCTACACAGGCGGGTGCACAGTGCGCGATATTTTAAAAAACAGTACATGTCATAATGGTTAGCAATAATACTCGTAATATAATATTAATATTATATTTATATTAACATAATAGTCATAATATAATATTTGGTGGAATCCTGCTGTTGCCGTAGATGGTCTGCTCGCGCGCTTTCACTTCGCACACGAGCAGATTCGTTGCCTCTGCAGAGAAGCGTTCTTTCCTACTACTTGGCAAATCCGCCATTATAATAGCAATCCACCAAGGTGCAAGTGCACCTGGCTTTTCAAGGGAATGGAAGATGACACTCTGATTGGTTTATTTCATGTTACGCCCAAAACACACCTATGATTAATTAAGAGACTAAGTACAACCCCATTTGAACCATGCGCCTTACATTGCGCTCAAATTATCCGCCGTTAAACTAGCAAAAGTGGATTTGGACACGCCCTAAATGTACTTGTGCCATGCGCTTTAAACTGTGCGCTTAGATCGTTAAAATAGAGCCCAATGTTCTTGGACCACAATGCCCCTAGAATGCAAGTGGCCATTTAACATGACCTCCCCCACATTTGGATGGTGTGCCTTTATTTCAGATGTAGTTGCATCAGGTTTCTAATCTGATAAAGCAGAATATTTTGAAACAGGTAACAGATACGTCACCATTAGTTTATAAAGTGTGGGCCTTGAGATTCCCAACCAAGAGGCAGCCTCAGTTTTAGTCATTCCTAAGGCAAGAAGATCTTCAAGTTCTTGTTTGGTCACAGATGATGTATCTGGTCCGTTGTGCTAAAAAAAAAAAAAACACAGCATTATGCGTGGCCAGGGGTTCCGTTAATCAAGAACCAATTACCAATTTTTAGAAGCTTTGACGGAGAAATCCAAATGTCATCCGTCATTTTGATTAATACAAAATATTGCTGCAAAAGGTTTAAACCAGGGGTGCCCAATAAATTGATCGCAAGACATTTTCTTTATATTTTGAAGAGTAAGGCTACCTATTTTCTCACATTCATGGTTGTTATGGCTTTATGACATAAGCTTAAAGTTAAAAGCTACGTTCAGTTTGCCGAGCTTGTAATGAATTTGCCTGTCAACGACTCCCTGGTTTGATATCGGATCTCATTGGTCACCCCTCCCCAGGTAGATTGCGTTATGCTGTCATTGGAAAGGTAGATCGCAAGTCAAAAAAGTATGGGCACCCCGGGTTTAAACACTAATTTACGGAGCCCCTCAGACACCCTAAGTAAAACAAATATTTAAACGCGGAAATCCGTAGCCTACTCTCGGTTTTGCAATCCGTGCGTTCCGTTGGCCAATCCAGAGGCTACAAGCAAACCGTGCGCTCGGTTTGCCAATCCGTACCCTCAGTTTTGCATTCCGTGTGTTCGGTTTGCCTTTGCAAAGCTGAGGGTATGGATTGGCAAACCAAGTGCAAGCGATTGATCCACACCAATGTAACTACTTGCAAGCCGACCAGTCAAAGAGGCATATGCATGGTTTTGCATATAAATACAAATCGCAATCAGTGTCTGCCTCTAAACATTTCTCTCAGGCACTTCTGAAGACCACACTTTCTGAGGGCCTAGCTGACCCAATGAGTCAGAGATGGGTGGGGTTAATTAGCATATATTTTGCAGATTTGTTAAATCCTGCCATGTGTAAAGTCCAACATTTAGCATTTAAATTATATACTTATTTCTCAACCTGAGATTTAAGATATAAGAGAAATATTTAATAGTGTTAAATATTTGTGTCATAATTTCAGAAATGTCATTTCATTTAAATATATAATGGTTTACAAAATATTTATTTAATTTAAAAATATTTAATACCTTTTCTCCAATTTATATATAATTTATATATTTAGTAGGTCATTATATATTTATTTAGAATCAGAGATTTAACATATAAGTTATATATTTAAAAACATAATTTATTTCAATAGATGTTCAAATTAAATGTGATAAAAACAGTTATTCATTTATTTACGCAAAGGATATATATATCTTAAAATAAATAAATAAATAACTAATTTTTCAGATTTTATTTATAAATCAAAGGCAAAAAGTCTTGCTTTTAATTATTTAGTTTAAATATTAAATCTGTGATCATAAATACATATAAGTCATATATTTAGTAAGTTGTTACATATCTAAATGTAAGACACATTAATTAATATTTGAAGAAAACATATATTTAGTGTATATCTTATATCTGTTCTGCTAAATAAATATTTAGTGACAAATTATACATTTGAGTTAAATGTTGTGTCTGTATTAATGAAACAAATATTTAGCTTGCAGTTCAATATTTAACTTATACAATAAATCGTGGTTCAGAAATAGATATTTAACTTATATTTAAATCTTAGATGTGTATTTTGTTGATTTATTTAATTTGAATGTTGATTCTCATAGCAAATTGTTAAATGTGGCAAAGTGTAAAACGAACATTTAGATTTAACTTAAATATTTAATCAAAAATCCCAGATTTAAGATTCAATTTAAATATTTGTTTTTGAACTAAATATGCATTTTATCATTAAAGTTTAAGATTTAATGGAAATTTTTCAAATGTTATAAAATATTTATTTAGCAGTACATTATATATATATATATATATATATATAGCTATATATTAATTTAACACTAAATATTTATTTTTTATTGCATATTTAGATATCATTTAAATATTTAATCATAGTTAAATATTTATTTTGTTACAGTAATTTAATATATGATACAAATATTTAAATACCTTCTTTCATTGGTTAGATTTATATATGTGAGAAAAAAAAGCCTGTGAACATGTTCCTATTCATGTTTACAAACAGCACCCCATATACATTTACATACACTTAGTATTTGGTGGCATTGCCTTTTAATTGCTTAACTTGAATCAAATGCTTGGTGAAGCCTTCCACAAGATTCTCACAATACTCTGCCAGAATTTCTGCCTATTCCTCCTGACAGAACTGGTGTAACTTAGTCAGGTTTGTGGGTCTCCTTGCCGAGTTCAGAACACAAATTTCCTATGGGATTCAGGTCAGGGCTTTGTGATGGCCACTCCAATACTTTCACTTTGTTGTCTTTAAGCCATTTTGTTACAACTTTTGAGGTATGCTTAAGATAACTGTCCTTCTGGGAGACCCAGCTGCGACCAAGTTTTAACTTTCTAGCTGATGTCTTGAGGGGTTGCTTCAGTATTTCCAGATAATCCTCCTTCCTCATGATGCCATCTATTTTCTGATGTGCACCAGTCCCTTTTCCAGAAAAACACCCCCACAACGTGATGCTGCCACCCCCATGCTTCGCAGTTGGGATGGTGTTCTTCGGATTAAAAGCCTCACCCTTCTTCCTCCATACATAGCGCTGATCATTACGGCCAAATAGTTCCATTATTGTTTCATCTGACTTGAGAACATTCCTCCAAAAGGCAAAGTCTTTGTCTTGGTGATCACCTGCCAACTTCATTCTGGCTTTTTGATGCCGGTCTTGGAGTAGGGGCTTCTTCCTTGCATGACAGCCTTTCAGGCCATAACAATGTAGGATTCTCTTAATGGTGGAGTGGACGGACGGAGGATGGAGTGTGGCACAGTGGGTAAGGAACTGCGCTTGTAACCGAAAGGTCGCAGGTTCGATTCCCGGGTAAGGACACTGCCGTTGTACCCTTGAGCAAGGTACTTAACCGAAATTGCTTCAGTATATATCCAGCTGTATAAATGGATACAATGTAAAGTGCTATGTAAAAAGTTGTGTAAGTCGCTCTGGATAAATGCTAAATGCTAAATGCCTGTAATGTAATGGTGGATGTAGATACTTTGGTACCTCCAACTCCTTCATCAGTTCCTTTGTTGGTGTTTTGGGGTTCATTTGAACCTTTCATACCAAAGTTTGTTCCAAAGTTGGAGTTAATTTGTGCCTCCTTCCTGAAAAATGCAGTGTCTCTGTGGTCCCAAGATTTGTATATTTGCATGCAATTGTTTGTACAGATGCTCGTGATACCTTCAGTTGTTCAGAAATAGCTCCTAACGAGGAACTGGACTTGTGGAGGTCCACAATTTTTTTTCTGAGGTCTTGGCTGAGTTGCTTGGATTTTCCCATGGTATCAAGGGCAAAAAGGCAGTGACTCTAATTGTAGGCCCTTAAATACAACCACAGATGCCAATTAACTCCCAATTAACTCCTATTTATGATAATTAGCCAATCAGAAGCCTCTAAAAAGTCATTACATCAATTTCTGGAATCTTCCAGACTGTTTAAAGAGACAGTCAACTTAGTGTATGTAAATTTTTGATCCACTGGAATTCTGATATTGTGAATTAAAGCTGAAATAAATCCATCTCTAATTGATTGTTTTAAAATTACCTTGAATGTGAACTAAGTAAATGCCCTAATTGACTTGCCAAAAGAAATGTATGGTAACATGAAATGTGCAGAGTTGTGAAAAACTGAGTTTGAACATTTTACCCGAGGTGTATCTAAGCTTTTGGCCTCAAGTGCACATAGATGTACTATGCCTCTTGTTTGTGGTTGGTAGCTGAACAGTTGCTTAATTTTACTTGCTTTCAATATCCTCAAATAATGCAAAGTGCATGCTTTGATTAATTTAAATTTAATTCATTGTCAAATGCTACCTCAAAACTACAAAACTAATATTCTTGGAACCTCATCAACAAATTTGAACAAATTTTTATGACCTTCGGAAATTGTCTTCTATCTATCCATTATCTATACCCGCTTATCCTGGGTAGGATTCCGGGGGGTACTAGAGCCTATCCCAACATACATTGGGCGAGAGGCAGGAATACACCCTGGACAGATCGCCAATCTATCGCAGAGCACACACCATACACTGACCATTCACTCACACATACATATCTACGGGCAATTTAAAGTCTATAATTAGCCTACCTGCATGTCTTTGGACTGTGGAAGAAAACCAGTGTACCTCTAGGAAACACACAGGGACATGGGGAGAACATGCAACCATATGCATACAGAAAGGCCCCAGCCAAATTTGAACTCAGGACCTTATGGTTGTGAGGTGATAGTGCTACCCACTGCACCAACGTCCCGCCCGGAAAATTGTCTAGTATTTTCTTAATAGTCTTGTATCTACAGACTATCTGAATGTGTTTAAATGTACTTTTTGTTCACCATGTACAGGTTTAATAAATATTGATTATGTAAGTATCCCTTAAACTGTTCAGACTGTTTAGACAGTTCAATCAATCAATCAATTTTTATTTGTATAGCGCTTTTAACAAAGGAGCTTTGTCACAAAGCAGCTTTACAGAGAACCGGCCTCCAAAGAGTAAGCCTAGGGCAACAGTGGCAAGGAAAAACTCCTTTACTGATAACAGGAAGAAACCTTGAGCAGAACCGGATTCAGAGGGGGAACCCATCTGCCGTGGGCAGGCACCAGTTTGTTATGGAAATGGCTTACATGAAAGCAGATAAATAATTTTAAATACTTTTATGGTTAAATGCTTGTAATGAAAATAAATAATAAAATCACCAGAATATTCACTGAATCAAATATTCTGTGGGATACGATTAAGAGGAACCTTTTGGACTACTTGCTAATTATGCAGATAATTGTAATCTCTTTTAGCTTTCTCTTTCTACATATCATGTTTCAGAATTAACATTACAAAACAGAATTCAATCTAGTATAATCAGCTAAATCATTATATTGCACCAGCTTTGAGTGCAATGTTCAATAAAGGCTAGCAAACGAAGTGAAAACTTGTGTGTCCTCATGAGCATTAAATTGCTTGAGCAAATCAGATGATAACAGATATTTATACCGTAAGTATTCCAGAGCTCAGATACAGAACAAAAACTTTAAAATCAAATAATATGAAAATGCTGCAAAGTTTGTGATGTAAAAACAATAATCCTATCACAAAATAAGATTATGGTATTAATTACTCAACAAAATAACCATTTGTTCGTCTGAGAAAGAGGTTTAAATGTATAGTTTGTGTCAGATTTTATAGTTTTTGCACATTTAAAATTTGGCTCAATGTAATAACTGTGGTCGATGAGAGATGAAAAAGTTCATTGAGACAGCCTATACAGTGCTGAGTTATTGGGCCAGTGCTAAAAAAGGTGAACAATACCAATCCAGTGTGGACATGATGGTGGCTGTGATGTGATGCCTGCCCCCTTTTTCAGAGACTGAGGAGGTCCTGTTTACTTGAATGATGTGTGATTATTTGGTGGTCTGTATCAGGTAGAATCATTTCTGCACAAAACCCATTGCACAGTGAGTGGTAACTGCGGGTGAACCTAACATACGTTTAAAGTGCACCTGTTAAATTTGGGTGCACAAGTGTGTTCACTTCCTGTCAAAAGAGCATCCGATTCCGTTGTAAACCATTTGAAAAAGAACACAAGTTTTGAGGCAGTAAAGGAAATGAGAGACATCCTTCTCCATGGAAGAAAGGGATTGGCTGGATGAAAGGTAAGTTCCTGTTTTGTGTTACGGTGGAGTTTGGATACGATGTTATCTCCCCCCCCCCACCCCCGTTTAATCACCTGAATGACAAGTGGCAAGGGCTCAGGGGAACTTGTTATCGTAGCCTTGACCAAAGAAAGTACGCCTGCCAGGAGTCTATCTGCAGCCAATCAGTCAGATGTGCACTCATCCTTGTTGTCTCAGTAACAGCTTTGCTACTCTACTGTACAATGAATGGTCTTATACTCCACTTTAAAAATCTGATACATCACATTGATTCAAGGAAGAGAGGGAACAAAAGAGAAGAGAATTTTCTGGGAGGAGGTTACCGTTTCTGGGCATGGTTTCAAGTTCACAGGTTGATCAACTGAGTGACAATACACCGCATTGGGCTTAGGAAATGGTGAGCTTGCCAGAAATTGTCATTTCCTCCTTTTGTGCTTGAAGATGGGGCTTGTGTTTTCCTTCTGTACCTTCAGCATTCCCATCCTCTTGGTGACATCTATTTGCCGCCATTGGCACTGTGTTGTTTGAAGAGTTTGCAGTGATTTGTCAGCTGTGTTTTCTTTTTTTATGGTGGCCGGGGCCACCCTGGTGCCACTCGCCTCATGCAGTTGATGTATGTCCTTGTTTTGGCATGGCACTCTGTCATCCATCTTGTAAATCTTTGCAGGCCTCTTAATGCAAAATGGCCAGCATCCAGGGTCTAGAGCCTCTTCTCACAGCATAAATCTAGCAGCATTGTTCACCACAGCTCTCTGCCCCAAGCAATCAGGTCTTTATATACCCTTCCCCTCCAGAAGAAAGATGTACAGAGAACAAAACGCTGACCAGTGCATTTAGTATTACTCTGCTGTGGTAGAGGAACAAAATACAATGGGATATAATGATTTATTGTCAATTAAACATAGCGCAAAATGGAAGTTTTCATTCAGCTTAATACTCAACACAGGGAACATTACATAGACAAAGGAAACGTACACTGATAGTAGCTATGCATTACGTAACCAAAAATCTGGCGGTACTCATGTCGTTTCACGTCTGTGCTCAGCAGAATTTGACCTTCCATCTTTGTTCAGAGTGTTAGAGGTCGCTGGTAATCACTGCTCAGTTGAGCATACGTGGTAGCGATAACAGAGGTTGCACTGCCCCCAACACAAGAGGACCCCTGGGACCCTGCCCCCGTTAGAAAGCACTAGAAGAAAAACTGTCAGGTAGAGACCAATCAATGCACACTTGCTGATTCTCCTCCTTTCATAACTCTAATGGATCTACCATTCATTTGACCTCTGTAATCACTTGTAAAGGCAGTCTAAAACAAAAGCTCAGAAAGAGGCTCATTAGCCATCCCCCATCACCATCACTGTATTCAACAGACATATTGAATAAAAAACAACCCTTGCTGCCTACAAGGGGAGCCACAGTATTTGTAGTAATGCAAGCGCTCTGGGGCTGAATGATGGCCCTGCCCATGGGAACCCAAGAGAATCCGACAGCTAAGCCCCAGGGAACCCACAGTGGAGGCGAAAAATCTGCGGCTTCAGACTGACACTGGTTAACAGCACTCTGCGGAAAATAGAGCAGCCATTACAGGCGAAAAGATTGGCCATTTATGCCCGTGGTGTTGTCTCTCCCCTCCTCCCCTCTGCTCAAGAAGAGGTGTGGGGGTGGGGTGGATGAAGTCAATGGATGTACAACAGCAGAGTAGTAGGGCGCCCCAATAATCTCAACATGACTTTCCGTTGAAATCCCCTCCTGACAACTGCAGAGGCTCTGCAGTAAATCAGCTGACCAGAATGAATGCATATATTCACATTTACCAAACTGTTCCTAGGCAAGCTTTAAGCTTTATGTTCTTAGCAGCCCATTTCTTTGCCGACATTCATATTCATTGCTATATTTCAAAATATTTACTCTACTGAGTGTTGTGGAGTTCAGCACCGAGCGCCCAGTACAATTTGTAAATAATTTTGTTAACATTCCGGTTTGTCAATGCTGAAATTCATTCTTCATTCTAAGCACAGGATCTCATTAGCAGTTTTTGGACGGGAAACACATTAATAAAAAATAATGGCAACAAAAAGTATGTTTTCTTTATGAGAGAGTAATTTCATATTTCACAACCCGCTGATCTAAAAGTAAGAATTTGTGTCCACCCATGTGAACTTATTTAAATAAACAGTACGGTCTGTTAGTATTTGGACAGTGACACAATTTTTGTTGTTTTGAGGTTTACCAGAGGTTTGCATCTTGTGCTGAACCATCGGAGGTTATGCTGGTGTTATGATAGTCTTTGACACATCTATGCCTCCATCCTGGAGAGTGTTCTTGACAGATGTTCAACAGTTGAAAATGGGCTTTTCTTCACAATTAAAACTATTAGTGGTCATCCACTACAGTGGTTTTCCATGGTCTACAGGTTTGCTGCTGCTGAGCTCACCAGTGCATCCTTGCTTTCTAGCAATATATCAAACAGTTGATTTTGACACACCCATTGTTGTTGCTATTAATTTTTCAGCCTCATGATGGCCTGCTTCAATGGCATTGACACTTCTTTGGTCCTCATGATGAGAGACAACAGTAACAAACTCAAAATGCAAATGCTATACCTAGGATCATCTCTAGACCTTTTGTTTCTTGAATTAATGATAGAACAACACACAGCTGGCTAAGAAACAGCAGCAGCAAATTGTCCAGTTACATTTGGTGCCCTGAAATGGGGAACTATGAGATGGTCAAACATACACATATAAATACCAATAAATAAAACCTGATTGTCCATACTTTAGTCTCATATTCATCTTTTGATTTCAAATCCACATGACTTAATAGCAAAAATAACTAATTGCACTCCTCTGTTCCCATACATTTCGAGGGCACTGTGTGCATGTGTATGTATATATATATATATATATATATATATATACACTACCGGTCAAAAGTTTTAGAACACCTCCATTTTTCCAGTTATTGTTGAAATTTACATAGTTGTCTCAGTGTACTCTGAAATTAAAGCATAGAACAAATAAACAATTGGAGATTTAAAAAAAGAAATCATAGAATTGTTCTGTTTAACACAATTTATTCTAATTTTTTGACTCATCAAAGTAGCCACCTTTTGCAGATATAACAGCTGAACACACTCATGGCATTCGTTCTACAATGGAAATCAAATATTATTCGGAAGGATCTTCCCAACACTGTTGCAGAAGTTCCCACAAATGTGTTGCACTTGTAGGTTGCTTTGCTTTCACCCTTCTGTCCAGTTCAACCCAAGCCAGCTCGATGGGGTTTAAGTCCGGAGACTGTGGCCATTCCAAGATTTGAAGCCTACCATCTTGTTCTTTTCTTCTAAAATAGTTCTGACATAGCCTGGAGGTCTGTTCTGGGTCATTATCTTGCTGTAGGATGAAACTAGGCATTGACTAGAGGGTATTGCATGGCACTACAAAATGATGTGGTAGCCCTTTTGGTTCAGGTATGGATCAGGTTGCCAGTCACACCTTTCTTGATTATGCTGAGAATTCTTCCACGGCCTACCAGGTCCTTTGTGATTTCTGCACTCACCGGTGCTATCTTTCTTCTTAATGATGTTCCAAACAGTTAATTTTGGTAAGCCTCAGGTTTGGCCTATGTTTTTCAATTCTGGTCCTCATCTTGACTAATGGCAGCAATAGACTCAAAGGCAATCAAAGGCTTTGAATCAAGACTAGATACTGAAAGCTGTCTTATACCTGCACAAAGGAAGCAAATGAACACACACGACTAATCAGAAATACTTGTGTCGCCATTTGTCCCAAACGTTACGATGCCCTGAAATGGGGGGGCTATGTATAAAGTGCTGTAATTTCTACATGGTGAAACCAAAATGTATAAAATACCATTAAATGAAAGCTGAGAATATGCGCGTTAACCACATGTGAATTGCTTGATTACAAATATAAAATTGTAGAGTACAGTCAAATTAACAAACAATATGTATTTGTCCCAAACATTATGGAGCTCCCTGTATATATATATATATATATATATATATATATATATATAATTTTTGAAGCAATGTTTCCTTGGTTTGACATGGAAAATTAATTGCCAGAGTACAATCAGATGTGATTGCACTGTGCCGCAGTGGGTTTCCCACGATCAAACAAATTGCTATTTCAGCTGCCTGTGGCTTGCAAACAGGGAGAACTGATAAAAAACTGTGTTTATCCCCCTATAGGAGAGCCTTTGTATTAGTAGCATAAACAGGGGAAAGCACTTATCACACCGAGGCAGAAATACCTATTTTAGAGGGCTCCGGCCTCCTTCCGCAGGCAGGATTAGCTAAATTGATCCCATCTGACAGGTAGAATTATTTGAAAGTCAGAACAATCACATTATGCAAGGAACTGGGTAGCCAGGTGTGAGCTCAGGAATTCCCGATGCAATATCTCGTGTAGGAGAGCGCGGGGGACTGCAAATTCAGCAGCTGCTGCAGTGGCGGCTATGGCCCCTTGTACAGATAATGTGTAAGTGCAGTTGTGCCACTGAGTTAACATTATTTCTCTCTCTCATCATTCTCACTCGGGCCCTGCATGGAATTTAGCCCTCCTCTGCAGATGTACTCCATATTTTTGCATATATATACTTTTTCCCAGTACAGCCAGCTATTGTCCTTTCTTATTTATGTCAGGGTATATCAATATAAAAAAGTATTTTTTCTTGATGTAGACAAGATGGGAGAAAAACAAGTCTGGTGTATTTTGGGATTTTAGCTGCGAGAAAAATGTAGAGAAATGTTTTTGCGATTAGTTGCACCATTTATGACAGAAGCCTTCCATCCTCGGGTGAAACATATTCATTTCTCATTAGCAGAAGTTCCCTTAATGGTTGTTTATTCCCATATTAAACGTTTTTTTTTCTTATTTCATGATTTAATTTGTGATGGATAATATATGAATATTATGAGAATAGAAATCAATTACTGACAGTTGTATGGGAGCAATCTGTCTAAATAGAACTAGGGGAAACAGCATGGTGGCCTCCATTTTAGCAATACAAAACAGAATGGTTTAGGCTACTGTTACCATCGTTGTGGCAATTTCAGTTATTCAGGCTGCAGTGAAATTGGTCTATTTCAGTTTCAGATATCTTCTGGTTGTGTTGACTGATATTTTCACCAAAGGCATTCCACACTTTGACTCAAGACAAACAAGAGAGCAGGCCACATGGAAAAAAGCTCCCCACTCTGCCGTAGTATGCTTTATTGGAAAGCCCTCAAAAAGTAAACTCTATAGATCTGTTGCTGAGAAAATAGCATAATCTAGTAATAAAAAGCCACCATGCCTTGGAGCTAAACTAAGATTTATTTCATTTAACATATTGATTCGTGGTGTTGACAATCTGCATGGCCTCTACACTCATTTTAATTTTCAATCTCTGTGAAGTTTATGCCTGAGCATTAGGGATTAGTTTTGGCCATTGCCTGCTGATTATAATCCTCTAAAGTGAGTGGGCTTCCGAGGACTTCTCTATTTACTCTGAGTATTTTTATTTATTTATTTTTTTGGCATAGTGGAAGACATATTTTTACCTTTTCCATTAAAGCTTTGCAGAGAGGCACTTTATTCAAGTGATAAAATTTTAGCACCATTGCCTTGCTTTATTTTAAGCTTTATTATACCTCTACTGATGTTTTCTGACATTAGTTTTACTTTAGTAAAGCAGTGTTTTCTCCCAGATGCCCTAAGAACATAAAATGTAATCCTCTTTTTAAAACAAATCTTATCCTGTGTTTTGCTTTTTCTCATTTTTTGGAATGCCCAGTTGTATGTGTAGCCCTCTTTCTTCACTGCAATATCTTCTGAAAAGAAGAGACAAGCTAACAGCTGCCACTTATTTTCAGTCTGCAGTCCATCAAGTAAACATTGTGTCAGATTAGAATAATTATTGTATCCAGATGACCAGAGGAGTCATCTGGATACATAAATTGAACATTGAAATGCGGGTAACCCTGTAGAATGATCCTTTCCTCCACGGGTAACTTTATGGCCAGCTGTGTATCACCTCCATGGCCATTGTCATCACTGACACAGTCAGGAGTCAATTCCGGATGATAAGGCTTCAAGATATTACATGAACACATCTCACAGGAATCCAGCTTAATCCTCTTTAGTTTACAGCAGAAAGTGGGTGTTGCTCAGGAAAAGCATTGTGCATGTGGTAACCTGAAGCAGAGGCAGCATATACTGTGAAATGACCCATAACAATGTTTTACAGCCATAATTGAGTTTCGGAGAAAGTCCCATAAACAAACTCCACACAAAATTGCAGAAACACAGAAATCTAATCTCTGTCAGTGATGTTTCTCACCACATGACTCCTGCTCTTTTTACCAGGACTGAATGTTCCCTCTGCTGACACACAGCATTTACTGGAAATGGTGTCTTGGACATGGCTTTTTCTGAGTGATCATCTGATGGAAGCATTTCTCTTCTGGTCACTGACCACAGGAAGTGTGCTTTGCAGTCAGTGTTTATAGGAAGAGCTGCACCCCGCAGGATTTATGGCTGCGACACGGTAGCTTGCATTTCGTTCCAACAGAAATGTTAGTGCTAATGACCCTATCTGCTCATTAATATTATCAGCATGCACAGTTAATTTGCTTTATTAAGGTCTGGATGTTTACTGTTGGAATCCAGAACCGAGCCAGCTGAGAGGCTTTTCTGGCATGCTATGTGATCTTCCAAAGTGTTTGGCACAGTTGCACTTTTTATGATGCATTTATGCTGGCTTTGTACGCCACCGATTTGTAAAGTTGGGGTATATTTGGGATTTATTTGAGTGTAATTATTTCTGTCAGCCCACTACATCACTGTGAAATGAAAAGTCTCTCTAATGTCTGAATGGGGTCCTTCTAGAATATATCAAGAAAGCAGAAAACAAAGGGTGGAACTGGTTGCACATTTTTCAATGAAAGCCTTTTGCATGTTTACTGTGGAGCGAAAGTCTTTCTTTTTTTGCAATAATGGACAGGCAGGAGTGATTTTGGGGACGTGTGTGTCTCTTTTTTTCTTCTTCCAGGAACATGAAGCGATTTTCACCACCCCTGGTGAGGGATATTTGCCGTGACGAATCTCAGTCCTTTTAAGGGTCGTCCCCATCCTTGTCCTTGTCCCATAGTGACTCCTCTAAAACCTGCTGGTGACACAGAGGGCCCAGCCCTGCTCCTTCGGGGTGTTGCTGACTGATCGTGAGTCGGTGCCCTGCACTGTTGGCTGATGAGGGCCTTTAATCTTGAAGCGAGGGGACTCCAACAGCATGTCCCCCAATTTACCCCGAACCCAAGATGAGTGGGTACAAAACAGCCCACATCCCTGTCCTCAAACTGCAGGGGATGATGTCCCAACAATGACAAGCCCAGCACGTCCTGCAAATAGAGCGGTAATCTGCTTATTTAGAACCATTATGGTATACTTACAGCTTTCAAAATAACGCACAAGTTACAGCACAATCTTCAAAGCTGCGGTCTGTCATCCCCTTGATGGAAGAGCCAAATAAAGGTGTATTTTTTGGTTCCTATTTCTTTTCTCAGCAGACTTATGTTCTTTGTGATTAACTCCAGCCTTCACTGAACCCCAAACCCTAACGGTGAAGCCACACTATACGCGGCCCCGCCGCGCGGCGGTGCCGCCTCCATTCATTTTGAATGAGAGGTGGCGGCCAGACCCCGCAAGGCATTTTGGGATTGCCGGCCGCGCGGCAGGAGGTGGCGAGGCCGCAGTGGAGATGGCAAAAATTCAACTTTGACCCCCTCGCCGCGTTGTGGTAACCAATCTGATTTGATCTAATGATCCGTCAAGTAAATTGTCCCTATTTTTTTCTCATTTTAGTTCCACATTCTATCGTTCCACAATGGAGGACCTAACTCATAATTTCCGTATCGAGTTTCCCAACTTAATAAAATCTCCTACAGAGACATTGATTAGAGGAACGCAGTGTGGAGAAAAGTCTCTGAAATTGTCGGTGGCTCTGCAATGTAGCCTAGTTATCGCCGTTAGCTACTATCACTGTCCAGTCTGAATAAAATTTTTTTGCAGTAACCTAGCGCTGAAAAATGTTAATAAGCTGCCTAGCTAGGCTAACTAATGTGTAGCTATAGTGAGTAACAACAAACAATAACAAACAAAAAAAATCTTCCTAATGTATTAGTTGCTAGTTGTTCGTTTCTACCAGCCACCTAGCTAGCTAATCAGATACAACTTTGAAGGAATTATCTGGTTAATTCTTCAGACAATGTTTTTGTTGTTGGTTGTTAGGCTACCTACTATCTAGACATTAAACAGCCTATCTAGGCAGCTGACTAACATCTTTCATATCTAGGTTACTGCAAAATGATTTTTATTCAGACAGGACAATGAATATGAAACACGATATTAAACCCGGTCAACATTTAACGAACACAACTGTCTGTCAAAAATAGGTGACACGCCCACAAACAGCCGACTGTGGGGATAGTGTGGCTTCACCGTTAGTCTTTAAATCAGAAGACAAGCAAGCAAGTTCATCAGCCCTGTGGCCTCTTGTAACAACATGTTCTCACCCCAACTTGTCAAATATTTCCGCTTGGGCATGGCTCTTCTCGTCACTATTCGAAGCGTTGGATAGACTTAAGCGTTTTTGGTTGATGAGTTCGGTAGCCCATTAAATTGAATTACCACTTTGGCGGATTTTGACGCTATGGACAGACAGTAGCCTGAACCTCAGCGCAAATTCGGAGCTCGTATAATCAATACTATTGTGACCTATTCGAATTTAATTACTTAAAATTACATACACATATACCGAAATATACCCAAAATTATGTCATTTTAATACAATAGGCTACATGGAAAATTATTTTAAAAACATCAACATGAACCTAGGCTAAAGCATGGGTGAGGTAGTTTATTTCAGTAGCCAAGTAGTCCATGGGCTACCAAACTTGTCAACCGAAGATGCTAAAGTCTATCCAATGCGTCGAATAGTGACGTGAAGAGCCCTCGCCCAAGCTGCAATATTTGACGAGTTGGGGTGAGAATGTGTTCCTTGTAAAGTCATCATTGCCTAATCAGAATCAAAATTGCATCCCATCACTATAATGTATGCACCACATGCTCCAAAATCTGCTTATTTGAATTGCATTCTGATTTTGGACAAAACTATTCCCCCAAAATGAAACATGTGGGACCCAACAATTATCTCCTTAAATGCTGTGTCTCACAGCAACTGCCTTATATGTTGTTGCTGAAAAATTTGGCACAGGAGATGGTAACGGTAAGGTGATGACAATGAAAAAGCAACACAAGCAAAACAATTATCTTCCCCTCCTCTTAATTTCAGTAGCAATTGCCTATTGCCTTGGATGTGTCCCAATGTAAACATTCACTGAAATGAATGAATTAACTCTCGGGAGATCATGATATTTTTCAGTTTTCACGGCAATGAAGGAGCCAACACAACAAAAAAATGTAGATGTAGAGGAGTGGTTAAGAAACAGGACTGTAAATATTGGGCAGGGCTAAAATGATGTAGGTTTGAATGAGCTTAATTTAATTTGCTAATAATGCTAAGCTGTAAAGTGAGCTGTAAACCTTCAAGAGTCATCTAAAATATTCTTCTGAGACCCGGCAGAAAAACTGTTTAAGTATTTAAATCTTTATGCCTTGATATAATGTCTTGGATGACAGAAAACATGTTACAGTGAAAAAATGTTCTAAATATTATTTTGGTTATTTCATTTTTATTGAGTGTCCCTTGTCATATAGGTTTCAGAATAGAATAATATATAGTTTTTGAGATTTGTGTCCTCTACAGAGGACATAAATTAATTTCGGGTCTTAGGAGGACATAAGCTACGACTGCATATATATTCTAAATGAAACATGAATGTATTGTAATGTTTAGTAAAAATGACCAGATATAAAATAAACAAAGATAGTTGAACACTGAATGGTTAGTTTTCTCATAGTTTTAATGCTTAACATTAGTTCAACACAATTTCACAAATTATGTCATCATCTCTGATCTTTTAGGAATCTGCTCCAAAGAGCCCATGGTGTCTCATTTTTTATAATAGGTTATAATAGGTTAATGGGGATGGTGACCACAGTAGTAGAAATATCCAACAAAAAATGCCTTTTTAAAAACATTTTCTGTCTCTGGACTAACCCATCACCCCAGTGGACAATGAGATCTGGTTGCAAAGCCATGCTCAAAGAGCCTTAGATGAACGTGTACACACAAATTTGCATCACACTCCTTTGTGAATAAAACTACAATAACATCAGTTACCACATTCAGTTTGTTCTCTGGGGAGCCATGACGGTCACAGAAAATTTTATAATAGCAGAGTTAACTATGGTTTGGCTTTTCCATATCTCGTCTGACATCCAGGTAAAGAATTTCAGTGGAATAGAAGTACTTCAAAATGGAACTGGAGAATTGCAGTGAGCTTGAGTCAGTGAGTAGACAAAGAAGACTCTGCATTTGACTACTATGGACTAGTGAAACAACTAAATGATGGGATACAAAATACGTGGCTCATGCTCTTGATCAAATACAGTGGATTTTAGGACCCCTGGGAGTTATGAATGTACGCCCTGACCCCTTATAATTACACCTTTGACTCTCCTTGGTAACTATGTTTTGTATTTGTCCCACACAGATATAGGGAGAGGGCAACAGGGTGCTGGCATACCCCCTCTTTAGGCAAAATGAAGCTCGATGTCCAGACTATGCAGCTGGAGGGCTTCATCCTCACCCAACTTCTGCAGGTGCAGAACCCTGTTATGATATGTCATCCAGGGAGTTTTTGGCTTACAAGGTTATGTTTGGGTACACAGATGTTATTTTCTATCCCACTCTGACAGGGAATGCTCCACCGAATGAACAGTGTTATAACCATCTTTAGGCTTGTTCTTGAGATTAGCACTGCCTGAGTAGCTGTTCTGGGCAAAAATAGGTATGGATGTATGGATGGGCCAAGGATTGTACACTGTGGCAGACTGTACAATCCTTGGCACAAGCAGGTAAGGGCATTTATCACCTCAAGGTTTGATAGTTCATAGCCTGTACCTCCAAGAAGAAATTGAGAAAGGAATCAGGGTGGTCCCTACCTTACTGTACATCCAGCAAGGTAAGGACCACCCTGATTCCTTTCTCAATTTCTTCTTGGAGGTACAGGCTATGAACTATCAAACCTTGAGGTGATAAATGCCCTTACCTGCTTGTGTTAACAGGCTTGTTTTCTACATACAGGGTGGCCAGTGGAAGGACAAGTCATCAAAACCACAATGAAGGTGGTAGTGGTGGTTCAGCATTATGGTTGCCCTGAGTTTACTAAAACTTCTCAACCACAGGGCGATGCCACAATCTGCTGTCTCTCCTGGATTTATAACAGGAAAAGGATCATTTAAGGTGGCTGGAACAAACTTTCAGCGCTGCCTCAAACCTACAGGTTTCATTTGGCGCTGCCTCTGTGATAGATCTTCCCAGCATATATTTTGTTTTTCCGCAGGAACTACTTGTTGTTTGCACAACCACCGCTAGGTGACAGATGTGAGCACTCAAAACCATATCTGACAGCTAACCCTTCGACCGCAGGACTCTCAAATAAACTAGAACAGTGGCTTGCGGTCAAATTACTGCTGTGCTTACTTTAAGGACACCTAAATATAAAAAAGTATGAATATATAATAGCCGAATAACATGTAAAACATTTCACAGCGAGTTTTTCTTGTAACAAAATGTGTAATATTGCCTTGAATGAGGTTAGATTTTTTATAATGACCCAATTGATTTTGGTGCAGCGTTAAGTGCAGGCACAAATGCTCGTGAACAAAGTCAAATAAGCATAGTAATGTCTGACTTCTAGCTTTTGAAACGACACAACCACTCAGGAATGACACCACAATTTGTACTGATGGGATGTCATGCCTGACTCCCTGTGGACCAGGCTAAGGAAGTGCCACCCCTGATAAAGAGATGACCTTGGATGGGTGAAGCTGCATCAGCGAGGAAAACACAGGCCTACCAGGAGGTGGCAGCCCATACTGATCAGATGCAAGAGGAGAATTAGGCGAGGCCCAATAAGCATACAATGGGCTTACCTCTAGGGCTCCTGAAGAACGGGCTTTGCTGAGGTACTTTAGGGAGTGAAAAAATGGCATGCTTCACAAAAGCAATGTTCTACCATTTTCAATCTCCAATTGTAAAGTCTTTTAAAATTTCCCAGAAATTTGTCTCTTGTAAATTGGCAATCTGAAGAAAAACACATCTTCAGTGCACAAATATGCCAAGTTACTCACACATGCAAGACACTGTCTATAAGTCATTAATTCAATCGTGCAAAATCTAGACCTGCAATTCAAAGTATTGATATGAAAATGAGGCCAGGTAACAAGAAACAATATTGGCTATCTTAACTCACATTAATTAACAACAAGCCGTATTCCGGCCTTTCAATAATGTGAGTGATGAGTGTTTCTTGGTATAAATGTCTGTTTGTATATGTGAATGTTAGATGGTGCCAGGGAAATGTCCTCATGAGGATCATGAAGTATTCTATGTATGTATGTATTTACATATAGTATTTTGTGGCAAGGTGAGTGCCACCGCTCGCGTATAGAGAGAGAGAGAGCGAGAGAGAGAGAGAGAGAGACGGGTTCGAATTAATCACTTCTTTTATTGTAGCCGAACACACAGCATTTAGTTCAACCGGTTACATAGAGTTTTCACACTACATTCGCCGTAGCGCCATACTTCCTCTGTCACCAGCCAGCCCATCTGCCTCGGCGAATGCCTTTTAAAACACTCAGGCTCACTGTCAAGGTAATCAGCACATCGTTAAACAATTAAACATTTAAAGAGCGGTGCTGATTAGCAATCTCTAACAGCTGTGGCGCAGAGTCCGAGAGCTACCCCGCCCACTCTCTCATTGCAGCCAACGCACAAACCACGCCCCCCCACCACATATTTATTTTACAATCAGTGTTCAAAGTTGCAAATATACAAGAACTTGAACATTTTATAAAATGAACTAGACACCCAAGTGTAAACATAACCTTTCTGGAGTGTAAGTATTCATCACCGGTTTCATATATTCATTGAAATGTCTTCTTCCATGAGCCAATTTTTGTTATTTGACACTTTGAAGTGACACAAAGTTTGAATGACTAAATAGTCTTCATGGGGTAAGATGAAAAACACAGGGCCAAATTACATTAAATAATTTGTAACTTGGAATTTTTGTACATTGAAATGGTGTTTTTCTTTAGATATCATTTCTTTTTGTACTGTTTGTTATGAGAAGGGGTAATAGTAATGTGCAGAAATGTAGCTATGAGAAAGGAATGCATACACATAAATACATGCAAACACATTCTAGCTCAAAGAAACACTTGCACAGATTCATTTTTTCTTTACCATGAATGACAAATAAATAAAGTGTTTGTCATATTTTAAAATGGAAGTGTTTTAATGGGGTATTGTGTGCACAACAGACCTACTAGTTGGGATAAGTTGTTTGTGAATTCTGTCTATTGACATGAGGACAGAAGGTACAAAAATGAATGATTTTAAGAGCTGAGAGTCTGTGGATATTATGGCTATTTCTGTAGGAAACCCTGAAAAGTGCCAAACTCTTGGTGCTGTATAGGTATGGGGCATGCCGGCCCACCAAGCCATAACTTGGCGGGATGGTATAACTGCCATCCCAATAAATTTGCAGCCACTGCTGAGTTTCACAGATCTGTTGTTCCTGAATGTAAGTATGGTGTTTGTTGTGCTTTTGAAATTGGAGAAGAGCATGTACAGTATATGACCAGAGAAAATGGTCTGTGATCTGCTTAATTCCTTTGACGATATGGATATCACTACTAAATATAGACTACCACAAACAGAAATTGTCACTTTCAGTAACAAGTTTGATTCATAACTCACTCCCAGTACATACGGGAACATGTAAATAAAAAAGCCTTTCTGCAGGTCTTGATAGCACTGTGCATCATAGAAACAAGCAGCTTCCCTTAGGCTCATTGAAATAAAGAGGTAGAAAGATGTTTTTTAATTGTTTAAAACCATTTTATTTTTTTCCATTCCATATACCTTGATAGTTCAGTGAAGGAGCATCAGATTTGCCTATTTTCTGTCGGCTTTCTTGAGGTTTCCAGGCAGTGTTATGAGATAGGCATAGTGCCAGCATCCAGATGTGTCTATGACATAAAAAATACTTCATGCTCTAAGATGACAGACTTCATCCATTTCCCAGAGCCTGAATGTAGGCAGCAAGTAAAAGGTACATTTTATGCAGTGTAGTTTTCTTGGTGCTAGCGATGGACCTCAATATCACATTCGAGCACCGTTTGAAAGTAAATGTACATTTATTCTCAGGGGATACCACTCCATCTACAAACAAGTGGTCTGTGACACAAACCAGCTCCTGTTGGTGGTTTTGGTGAGGTAAGAGGAATAAGTGTTTGTGCTGAGTGGCACACACATACTTGTGGGATGCGCTCCTGTGCTGTTGGCTGGGGTCCAGTAGGACAGATAAGCCAAGAAGAAGGGAAGAAAAGACATTGATTCAAATTTTTTGGAACTTTTATGAGTTTATGAACTTTGCAATAAAACTATTGCGTCTTACATACATGTCTATTTACTTTTTGGATGATTGGTCGATTCCTTTGGTTTGTGGGTTTGCGGTTGGGCTGGCGGGTGTTGGGGGGGATGGAATTTGGGTGTATAGTTAGGAAGTAGCGTTACTCAGCTTGCACAATGGCAGCAAAGTTCTAGCCAACATTTTGGGGAGTTAAGGTTAAGGTTAAATTATGGTTACGTTGATCAGCATGGATTCTCTAATCAAAGGCAGGTAGGTAGCTAGCTCTAATACAGGTGTTCAATGGATCACATTACAAAATCATGTTCCCGGCACTGCCCGACTGTTCAGCTTTCATTTTATCAATGTGCTCTTTCTGTGCACATGGTAAAATCAAAATGTGAAATTTGGAATCCATCAACAGAATTTCTGTTGTTGCAGATGACCAGAGATGTCATGTTTTTCTAAGTTCATATTCAGGAGAAAAGTCTATGCAAGCCATGTCAATCAGTTTCCCAGCTGATATTATACATCTACCAAGATGTTCTGAATCAATAGACATATCTTAACATAATTGATCAATATGCCTGCATTTTGAAAACACTGCACATTTTATTTTTGTGTGAAACAAGCAGAATCTTGCATTAATGACACCTTTGGGGCAGAAACGGTCCATGCTTTTAATTCCAAATTGCCAGAACAGAATGACAAAATTTCCTTTGTTGCTTTCACCATTTACCTTTAGACAACACAGATCTATTGAAAATGTGGCTAGTTGTTCTGAAACAGGATACCAAAATGCCAATTGACATTCCCTTTTATGCCTCTTAGCCTCTGTTGCCACCCTTCACCCATAAATGTAGGTTTGAATAAATACGGCTTGGCAACATGGCTAAAATTCTGCTTTGTTTCATAGTCAGACATAATCATAACTTCAGTTTCAATTTCCAAGTAGCTTGACTAATGTGTGATGAGGATAGAGTGGTTGATGGTGTCGAAGGCAGAGCTGAGGTCAAGGAGGATGAGGATGGAGAGGAAAGTCAGCAGAGAGGAGAATGTGGTTGGTGACCTTTTATAGAGCAGTTTCTGTACTGTGTATGGAACGGAAGCCGGATTGGAAGGGTTCGTAGAGGTTATTGTCCAGGTGTGATTTGAGTTGGGAGGCAACAGCTCGTTCTAGGATTTTAGAGAGGAAGGGGAGGTTGGAGATGGGCCGGTAGTTATTGGGGGAGTTGGGGTCAAGTCTGGGTTTTTTTAGTATGGGGGTGACAGCAGCAAGCTTTAGGGCAGGGGGATGAAGCCAGTGGACAGGGAGGAGTTTATGACTTTGGTGATGAGATGAGAGAGTGAAGGGACACAGGCCATAACTAGGGTGGAGGGGATGGGGTCCAGAATGCAGGTAGAGGTCTTCATGCCAGTGATTATGGAGGATAGGTCGGATCCGGTGATTTCAGAGAAGGAGGTGAGTGGGTGATTGGAGAGTAGAGGGGAGGCAGGTTTGGGGCCAGCGATGGTGGAGGAGGAGGAGGTGGCCAGTTGGGTGCGTATTGTGTCAATTTTTGCTTGAAAAAAAACCGATAAAAATGAGTCACATTTGCTGATGGTGAAGGAGGTGGAGATGGTGTCCATAGGTTTGAGGAGTTTGCTTATGGTGGAGAAAAGTGACTTAGGGTTGTTACTGCCAGATTGGATGACGGAGGAGTAGTGGGAAGTGCGTGCGCTGTTGAGGGCGTCTTTGTATTGTTGCTGGTGTAGTTTGTATGCATCTGAGTGGACAGTGAGACCGGTTCTTTTGGCAAGCTGTTTCAGCTGGCGGCCCTTGGATTTGAGGTGGTAGAGTTAGTCAGTGTACCAGGAGGCAG
Source organism: Anguilla anguilla (assembly GCF_013347855.1). Taxonomy (NCBI): domain Eukaryota; kingdom Metazoa; phylum Chordata; class Actinopteri; order Anguilliformes; family Anguillidae; genus Anguilla; species Anguilla anguilla. The sequence goes on along the minus strand of NC_049203.1, from coordinate 35,048,837 downwards.
AGTGAGTGTAAGAGACAGACTTGGTTTTTATGGGAGCGAGCTGATTAAGACAGGAGGAGAGTGCGTTGTTATAGTTGTTGACCAGTTCAGTGGGGGGAGCATTCTGGATGAGGGCGGGGTCGGAGATAGTGTCAGCCAGTATTCGCTTATATTTGTTTGTTTAAACCGGTAAGCGATCTTAATATGCAGTCCTTGGAAATGTGTTTGGAGCACTCTTGTGTTGTCTGTGATCTGAGATGAGAGATGTGTTAAGGTGAGTGTTGACGTGTAAATTCATCTTACGAACTTTTGGAGGTTATTATCAGGGTAAGCTAACGATAAGTTAGCTAACTTAGACGCTAGCTTAGCTAGCTCGTTACATTACCTGAAAATAAGGTCCAACATCTCTCCTTATCTTGGCAATCCACTGGCGACGGGTGTCCGGGTTATTCGGAAATCGATGGAAAGACAAGCCTTGATCACATTCTCGTCTTTGATACGACTTACAGCGTGGTACACAACAATATGCCATAGTAGCATCACCGACTCAGATCGCTTTTCTGCTTCATGTAAGCACCGCTCCTAGAACACTTCCCACCATAGCCTCGTTTTCGCATAGGAAAATTTCAAAATGGCGGCCACGTGAAATAAGCCTATTATGGCCCACGTGTGTGTGTATGTCTCTCTCGCTCTCTCTCTCTCTCTGTCTTGGTTTCTGTCTGTCATTTTCTGCAGGAGTCCACTGCTTTTTTTCCCATCTGCAGTCAATCACCAATATCATCATTACATCATTGTCCCGCCTCCACTAATCAGAGGGCTCCACACTACCCTGGCTGCTCCAATCAGTGGACAGCTCTCATTTCAAAAATCCTGGGCTTCCTGTTTTGGAATCTCTCCCATTTTGCCATTCTGCCATTAGCATTTGCCGTTCATTTGATTGTTGCTTGTGTTTAGCCTTAGTTTAGTATTGTACCATCCCCTAGTGTGTTGTTGATTGTGTATCTGGTTACCCTCTGTTTGTCTGTCCTGTTGTATTCTGTGTGGCCACGCCAAGGCCTTGGGGCAGGGTAAGATAGAGGCCTCAATACACTAGCACACATAGTTTTGGGTACTTGTATAGACACCCCAGTTTAGGAGTGTCATGTTCTGTGGTTTGTCTGTGTTTCCCTTTTTGGGCCGCCAGATGGTGGCACTTCAGTTTTTAGTTCTGTCCTTTTACCCCGTTTAATTGTATTATTGTTTTCAATTATTCTATTATTGTTTTTGGGTTGTCTCGTTTTCCCTTCCCTCTCTGTGGCCTGATTGTTCATTGTGCCCTCCTGTGTCTCGTCAGTGTCGTGTCTTTTTAAGTTCCCTTCTTCCATGACTCAGGTGCGGGATCCTTTTTGTGTGTGTGTTTAGGATTGTGTTTCGGTTTGCGCTCCTTCGTGTTCTTGTGACTCAATGTTTTGTTCTGAGTTTTTTCCTACCCTGCCCATGTTCTGGTTTGCATTGTTTTGGTTTTTCGGGATTTTCTTTGTTTTTGCGTTTTACGAACTTTGGTTTGTCCTTTTGAAACTTGCCCTGCGTGACCTTGTTTTTGTATCTCCATGGTTTTTGTTCTATTAAAGTAAAGTTCTCGATTTTCATGTACCCTTTTGGATTTTGAGTTTTTTTGACTCTGCGTGTGGGTCCACTCCCTCGCCCTCCCTGACAAGGAGAGGTTGCCACCCACTGTTTTCTGTTTCTTAGCTAGAGTAAGTCAGGCTTTTGTTTTGTAAAATATACTAGTTAGATAGCCTTGTCCTACTTTTGGTTTATAGCCAGCTCTTTATGGTTTTGTTTTCTTTTTTTGGCAACATGCGGGTTCCTTGACCTTGATTGTGTGTCTTGTGCCTTGTTTTGTGTCTAGTAAATATTGTACCAGGGGGGCAGATGATCAGAGATGGTGAGGTCAGAGCTGGTGAGGTTGCTAATGGTGATTCTGGAGGTGCAGATCAGGTCCAGCGTGTGTCCTTTTTTTATGGGTGGGAAAATCTACATGTTGGGTGATATTGAAAAAGTTCAGAATGTCCAGGAGTTCAGTGGTGGTTTTGGAGTCAGTTGAGTCGACATGAATGTTGAAGTCGCCCAGTAGCAGAACAGATGGTGAGATGGCACAGAATTGTGTGAAGAATTCAGAGAGGTCAGAAGGGAATTCAGGGCTAGGTTTGGGGGGGCGGTAAATGACTGCAGTAACCAGGGGTTTAGGGCCAGACAGTTTAAATGCAAGGCGCTCAAAGGAGGAGGGGGCCGGAATGGTTATTGCACTGATTTTGATGTGTTGTCGATGAAATGTGGCTATACCACCACCACGTCCGTTGTGGCGTGGTTTTTCCATGTATGCGTATCCGGGAGGTGTAGCCTGGTTGAGTGAGAAATATCAATCGAAAAGTAACATCCATAACCACCTGAAACTACTACAAATGCTACTAATGGAAAGCTCCCATTTTCCTGGCTGTTACAAAATTTAAAAAAAAAACGCTTTCAAGGCTCCAGAGTGCGACCATTGGTCGCACCGGTGCGCCTGACATTTAGCAGGTCTGTCTCTGTGTGTATGTGTGTAGCGTTATTTTCTTTTCCCTATCCGCATTCTGCGAAGACACGCTACCTACTTTGGCTCTGACCCTGATATTCTTCTTCACTGAATGTGGGTGGGGGAAAAAAAGCATGTGTGTATTAGTTCGGAAGCCAAGAGCGGCCTTGTATGCATATTTTCTTTTTTTGAATCCAATTTTCTTGAAATCACAAATTAATTATTGCGTTATCACGAGATAACAAAGATGGTTTTCTCGAGATCATGACTTAATTATTTCGTTTTCTCGAGAAAACAAATGATTTCCACTAGATCACGACGTAATTGTGTCATTTCGACTTGAGACTGGCTTGAGGCAACAGTAAACCAAGGCAATGTCGGAGGAAGGAAGTTGGGTAAAGTTGGAAATATATTCACAGATTCGAACTTCCCGGATCAATAACTCATAAGCGAAACATTTTTAAAACACAAACGAAGCCTCTTTAGTACCGCAGTAAGGTAGATAAGCTACAACCTAATTTTAGCCAAAACGAGCTGTCCTCCGAGCTGGACAAATATCATTGGTACTCTATGTACAGCCGGCTGTGAGACGAGTGCACAGGGACCTTCTAAAAAGTGCAACACCGAAAAGAGATACTACAAAAATATTCAATAACTTCACTCTTATACAGTGTAGCGTCCCAAAAATCACTTCACACATCAATGGTCTCCTGTTGGTTATACTACAACACTTAGTTTGTAAAAATGTGCTTTTACATAATTTAGGGGAATTTTTATTGGGAAAATTATTCAATAACTTCACTCTTATGACAGTGTAGTACCATCAAATTCAGTTCAACCTCCGGGAGCAGCGCACACTTTTGTTTGAGTTATTTGAGTTTGATTTATTTATTTGAGTTTGTCAAGCACTGTAAACATCAGCACTTTTTAAGTTTATTTTTTAAACAATTGAGATTAATGCGATGTCTTGTTTATGCTGTTATTTAAAAAAAGAAAAAAAAACATTTATCTGCACCTTTATTCCTGTGTACAAGCATTTACATAATGTGTTAAGACATTACCAATGTGTATGGGAACTGACAAAAAAGCTAACGCTTAAAATGTATTATTGCGGCGCCAAAAGGCGCGGTGAAAAATTTTGGGTGCACCTAAATTATGTGCTGGTGCACCTAAATGAAATGATGTTAGGCGCACCAGTGCAACCAATGTAAAAAGTTAGTCTGGAGCCCTTGCTTTAAATAAACCAGGGGTCATCACCATGTTGGCTTGTGACGGACTTTTTGCTCAAAATGCGATTTTTACCATGGACATACAAAACTTGAAGTGGTGAAGTTTTAATTTATTTATTTATTAGTCTCAGAAAACATTAGATTGTCAATATTTTGAAAAGAAAATGATTGCAATGTATATTATCATGGGGAAAAAATAAACTTTTTTTCCCAATCAATTTTCTTTTTTGCCATGGACACAGACAAGTCTTGCCACGGACACGTTTGTCCGTGTACGGACACGTTGATGACCCCTGAAATAAACCATCACCAGATAAACTCCAGTTCATCAAAGGCACCTAAACAAAATGACTTCAACTTCCATTGCCATCTAAATCTGTCAATTTGTGTTCAATTGTGATCCTTATAAAAGCAATTCGTTTTAATATTGTATTACTTGTTTGATTTCTGTGTCTTGTTTTTTAAATTATTAAAATAAAGGAATGTGACATGGACAGACTGTCAAATAAAAAATTATTTAAGTGACAAGGTAGTATACCAACAGATACAATTTATTTTGCACAGTTTGTAACAAATCCACACTGGCACAAAGAGCAACAATAGACCAGCATTTATAGACAAAAATATCAACTAGCCAGGTGAGCAACGGGCAGGGTTTCAGGTGGTCTGCAAATTCTTAAATGTTATTTGCCAACCACCAGTAAACAGAAGAAGAAGGAAGTCCTGTTTACAGTTTAGTGATGTATGATCGTTGCCACAGGCAATTTATCACATTTGATGGTCCGTCGCAATGGTTTTTACCTTATACTAGAGCAACAGATGATTTGTATTCATCACTATCATTGTTGTCCCCATCACAGTGACTTAAATCATTTTCATATCCCGTACTCATCTTTAGATAATTAAATATAAGACCACACATTTGTTGAGAGTTCAATAAAACACAGTTACAATGTTTCCATGCCTGTAAGCTGCAGACCAGATGGACTACAAAGATGACTCCACTTCGGCGATGTGTTCTTTTCAATTAGGCCTATATGTTTATACATTTTATGAGCGACAGCATTCATTATCAAAGTAAAAAACATTAAGGGCATGTTGGTGACAATGTAACGATAACTATCAGCCGATCACACATCGGCTAACCGTAAACTGGCCTGAAGAAGAAGCATAAAACCCCAGGGGAGCCCCCAACTGTGCCACAATGCCAGGAGAGGCTGTTATGGGCTGTTCTTACATAACTGAGTTTTGTTGTTGATTCCCTTTCTTTTTGTCGTGTGTGTTTTCCTCTGTTTCATGTCTCTGTCGCCTGCCTTGCAGGTGTTGCATGTGTGTTGCATTTGCGGGCGCAAAGCTTACATGTGTATAAGATGGCAATTTGAGGCAGCCGGTCTCTCTCTGATCCTGCCGGCACACTACTGTGTCTATTGTGTTTTGTTCTTTTGTTTCCTTCTGTTTCATTTGCCCTTTTGTGTTGGTTCATTAACTGGGACTTTGTCCCTTTTGTTTTACGTTGTTAAATGTGGTTTAATTTTGAAATGCAACATTTGTGGTTGGGAAGGTGGATAGTATTTATTATTATTGTTATTATTATTTATATTATTATTATTTTGCGTGTTTTAAATTTATAGTCAGACAGGGTAGGTCAGCAGAGTGCTGGAAGACTCACATTCCATTTTCTTCCCTTTTTGTCTTCTGTTTCTCTCTTCTGTCCCCAATGAAAGCAAGGTCAGAATTCCAGTCTGTTTAGACAGCTCAGACTAGTCTGAGAGATATAGATCTAGCTGTAAGCTCTGCCCTGCTACTGTAAGTTTTGATTTGTATAGTTTTGTTAATAAATTGCATCATTCAGTAAAAGAATGGTGCCTCTAAATGTGTTTGGCCTTTGAGCTAGCTGCTGGTTATTGAGCCGTAACTGGGGGAACTAAGCCCCAAAGAAAAAAGGGAAAAAACTTCAAGCTGTCCACAGCGCCTTCCTTCCGAGTGGTTTCTGGCTTGCTGTCCGTCCCAGCTTCCCACAGCACTCATGTCTTCTTCCCAGTTGCTTTGCACCTGCTGACTTTTTCTGGGTTGGGGAGGAAGAATAGATGCAGCACAGCCGCTGCCACTCTTTCAGTGGGAACACACATGCACCCAATACATTGGCGGCTGCCTCACTGCCTGCATCCTTAGAAGTGAGTTCCCTCTGAAGGTAGTGTCCGAACGGAAAAGGAACCTCAAAAGGCAATGAATTTGGGACGCGCTTTGAAGGTAGGACAACAGAGAATTCATGTACCCATACAAGATCTGTGTAACTGTCACAGCTGACAGCTTTTACTTTCCAACTGAAAGACCCAATTCAAATAAATACGGATTCTGTCATTGTAGCCACAATTGTCCTGATTCTCTATTTAAGGGGATACAAAATTAGTATTATGTTTAGCTAACTACATAACTAACCACTAGTTAAGCTACTTTTTGTAGTTTTAACCAGATTATTGCATCAAGTATTTTGTATGTTCGTATGTTAGCCAAGTTAATGCTATGTTGGCTTGCTCTATAAGAAGGTAACGTGATTACTAGCAAGTTAGCTGGCTAGTTCAGGGAAAGCTGACAGAGGTTTAAAAACATGTAATAGATCATTGCAGTTATTAAATAATTTAAATGTACTTTTAGATACAAATAATCAAACTCACCAATTAGAAGGGGTGTTCACATACTTTTGACCATGTGCTAGTGTATGCCTACAATGTCACACTTTTGTTACCTGGATCACTCCCAACAACACCGCCACCCCAGCTGCACTGTCTCCGGGATACTCCTTCTTGCACACCCCCAAGGCCTCTGGCCAAGGTGGGGGCACTGGTTTGCTCATTTCCTTGTCCTGGAAGTTCTGTGTCCTCCCCAGTCCTAACCTTATTCCCTCCTCCTTTGAATTCCATGCAATTACTGTAACTCATCCCTCAAAATTTCACATTATTGTTCTGTACCATCCTCCAGGTCCACTCGGCTGCTTCCTGGATGAGCTGGACACTCTCCTGAGCTCCCTCCCTGAGGATGGCACTCCTGCTATTCTACTGGGAGACTTCAACCTCCCACCAGAGACCTCCCACCCACCCAGGGTTGCCTTACTCCTCCAGTCTTTTGTCCTATCCCAGTCTTCTTCTCCCCCAACACACAAGGCTGGTAACCAACTAGACCTTGTATTGACCAGAATTTGCTCCATTCCCAAAGTCACGGTGACGCCCCTCCATGTCTCAGACCACTTCTTTCTTTCTTTCTCCCTCTCCTACTTACTCCCCCACAATTCATTTAACAGCTCACCCACAGTAACTTCCAAGAGAAATCTCTCTACTCTGTCACAATCCTCCATCTCCACTGCTCTCTCTACACATCCCCCTCCTGCTTCTTTCTCCAACCTGCCAGTTGACCTTGCTACCTCCACCTTCAACTCCTGCCTCTCCCAGTCCCTTGACTCACTCTGTCCTCTTGTCTCCAAACCAGCACACTCTTCACCCCCCTGCCCATGGCTGACTGAGTCACTACGCTCCAGCAGAACATCACTGCAGGCTGCAGAGAGGAAATGGAGGAAATCCCGATCCTCTGATGACCTGACCGCATATCACACCCTACTGGCAACTTTCACATCTGCCCTCACATCAGCTAAAGCCTCATTTTTCCAATCAAAGATCAGTGCATGTGTCTCTAACCCACGCAAACTATTTTCCACCTTCTCTTCCCTCCTCATTCCTCCTCCCCCCATCTCCCTCTTCCCTTTCCGCAGATGACTTTCTGGCCGCCTTTGAAGGAAAGGTGGCTGCAATCGGAACTCCTTTGCCCATCCAGTAAACCCCCCAACCCCCCGGCACAAACCCATGGCCACACTGACCTTCTTTGAGATGCTGGAGGACTCCGATGTACTGCAACTCATCACTTCTCATCGCGCAACCACCTGTCCACTTCACCTGATCCCAATTCCAGCGAGATCCTTCCCTACCTGTCCTCCATTGTTAATTCCTCCCTTGCCTCTGGTCATGTTCCCTCTGATTTCAAGATGGCTCGTGTTACCCCATTCCTCACGAAACCCACCTCAGACCCTTCTTATGTAATGAATTATTGAGAAGAGCCTCATGCCTCTCTGTCCTGATCCTCCTTGACCTGTCTGCAGCATTTGACACGGTCAACCACAAAATACTCCTTTCCACCTTGGCTGAGATGGGCATTGCTGGGACTGCCCTGTCTTGGTTCGCTTCCTATCTTGCAGATAGGTCCTACCAGGCCACCTGAATGGGGTCTGCCTCTGCTTCTCATCCCTTTGTTATGGGAGTACCGCAGGGATCTGTACTGGGTCCTCCGCTGTTCTCCATATACACCAAATCTCTTGGTTCAGATATGAATTCACATGGCTTCTCCTATCATTGTTATATAGATGACACGCAACTCTTCTTTTCTTTCCCCCCTCTGCCTCACAGGTTGAGGATAAGATATCTTCCTGCCTGGCTGACATCTCTACCTAGATGGCCAGCCACCACCTGAAGCTCAACCTCAACAAAACTGAACTGCTGTTCTTCCCATACAAGACCTCCCCACTATGTGAGCTTTCAATCACAGTTGATGGCACCACAGTGACTGCCTCTCACTCTGCAAAGAGCCTCGGGGTGGTCCTGGATGACTAACTTGACTTCAAGGAGCACATCAAGGCAACATCACGGTCCTGCAGATTCCTTCTGTGCAACATCAGAAGGATTCGACCATACCTGACTATGCACTCTACCCAGCTGCTTGTCCAGGCTACGGTGACCTCCCGCCTTGATTACTGCAACTCTCTCCTTGCAAGCCAGCCAGCGTGTGCCATACAGCCACTACAGGTGATTCAAAATGCCGCTGCCCGACTCATCTACAACCTTCCCAAATTCTTCCACGTCACTCCTCTGCTGCGATCACTTCACTGGCTACCGGTCGCTGCCAGGATCCGGTTCAAAGTCCTGACCCTCGCCTACACTGCAGCCAACAGGATGGTCCCTATCTACTTGCAGGACATGATTCAATTCTATACGCCTGCTCGACCACTCCGCTCTGCAGCAGCAGGGTGCCTTGTACCCCCTCCCACCCGAGTAAAGGGATCACAGAGCTTCTCCACCCTAGCTCCCCAGGGGAGGAACGAACTCCCTGTCCCTCTTCGAACCTCTCCCTCCCAACCCATCTTCCGCCGTGGTCTGAAGACTCATCTCTTCAGACTATACCTGGAATAACTACCACCATTCTGTATATCATTTCACTTTAAATCCCCCCCTTAAATGATACTCGTTACATGTACCCCCATTCCAGCACTTTTTGGTAATTTGTATTTGTCCTAATATTGTAGCTTGTTCTTCCGCCTAGTTAGCTTGGCAGAGGTTAGGTCAGAATAGTGTTCACTGTGTGAACTAAACTGCGTTCTTGGATAGAAATAGCGGTACGAAATAAGTATTGTATGTTATTGAACCTATGTGTTGTAGTTGTCCATGACCATGAAATGCACTTTTGTACGTCGCTTTGGATAAAAGCGTCTGCCAAATAAATGTAATGTAATGTAATGTTTCACCCATCATTTGCCAATGGACTGTTGTAGAAATGCTTACAGACCTGTACAAATAACATTGTATAGGATTGTTAAGGTGGACAGGTTACCATTCAAAACTTCCGAGAAATCACTGAAACGGAGGAAATTATGCCCTCTATGCCTTATTAAATGTATGTTAATAAGAAAATGCTTGCTAAAATTCTGGGATTGCAATTAAGGTTGGAACAAAAACCAGCATACACGGTGGGTCCCCATGACCCACCTGTTTATTATTATTATTATTAATTACATTTATATAGCACTTTTCCAAATGCTCAAAGTGCTTTACAGTGAAGGGGAACTCACCTCACCCACCACCAATGTGTAGCACCCACCTGGGTGATGCACGGCAGCCAATTTGCGCCAGAACGCTCACCACACATTAGCGAAGGTGGAGAGGGAGAGAACATTTATTTAGCCAATTAAGTCTGGGGATGATTTTTAGTGGCAAGTTTGCGAGAGCCAGATCTGGGATTTGGCCAGGACACCGGGGAACCCCCTACTCTTAGAACCCCCTACTCTAAGTGTCATGGGATCTTTAGTGACCACAGAGAGTCAGGACCTCGGTTTAACGTCTCATCCGAAAGATGGCATCTCCTACAGCACAGTGTCCCCGTCACTGCACTGGGGCATTGGGGTTTATTTGTACCAGAGGGAAGATTGCCCCCTGCTGGCCCACCCAACACCACTTCCAGCAGCAACTCAGTATTCCCTGGTGGTCTCCCATCCAAGTACTAACCAAGCCCACACCTGCTTAGCTTCAGCCATTTTGCAGGAGCAGAGTGCATGGAGGTATGGCTGCTGGCAAATGTATTTGCTGGTTTCCAGTTACTTCTTTGGCTTCACCGTCTGCCCCCTTCTACTCCACTTCCTATATATGCTGTATGATTACTCTTACATTAAATTGTCATAGCTGCACTAGAGATGTAAATATATTATGTTTGGGCAACAACTCATTTTTATGTTCTGTTAGACAGGAAACATTGTGGAAATTAAAATGAATGAACAAAAAACAGAAGAAGAGACCGGATGTCAGGTTAATGCCATTGTAAGAGGCTAAGAAATGTTTCTCAAACACTCATAAACATTTCAGTGTTATGCCAATAACCTAGCTGAAATGCTACGATGACATAAAAATGTTTTCATATTTTATCAATGGTTGGTTTAACATTTTAACTAGCTGTTCGTCATTAGCATGTTTGCTAGCGAGTGAATTCTGTAATGGTTTTGAGCTTTTGTGTCATAAATATGAATACCCATTATTTGGAGTCAAAAGTAGCTTTACTTCTATGGCACTTGGACATATGTACACATTATTAGCATTAGCTATATCTGTATGCTTTTATATTTCATTAAAAAAAAAATTAGTTTCACAATCTTTCAATTCAATTCAAATTTCTGCAAACACATCTAGCGTTTCATGGAGGAACAAGAGTCCTCTCGCTATGAGTCTCTCGCTGCGGGTCTCTCATTGCAGCTCCAAGTCTATAGTCAATCCTCATTGGGGCTATTCGGGGCTATTATGTTGTTGTACAGCCGATCACAACTTATTTCCGGTACAACCAATCACAACATAGGACTGCCAAAACTAGCCCTGTGTGCAAGAAAAAGCCCACTTGCACATCCAAATTCCTTGTTGCGCATGCTCTGTTGTTTTTTTCTCGCACTTTTGATTTACTCACGCGGTATTTTTTTTCTCCTTGCGACCTTTGGTTTTACGCTCATGATTCTTTTTTTTTTGTTGTTGTTGGTCGGGAGCCTTGTAGCTATGCACACAATTTTGCCATTATTCAGACTCCATAGGCACATTTGAATTTTTTGATGACTTCGGTTTGGGACATACACTCAAAAAATGAAAAATTCACTCTTGTACATGCTAAGAAATATAATTAAGTTTATTTTAATCAAATACACTTATTTTTAAATTGTACTCATACAAATATAATTGAAACAATTAGTTAAATGCACCTTACTTGAAATTAACCAGATTTAATCAAATAAAACATATGAGAATGATTTGATTACGTATCCGTGAGAGGCAGCAATGTGCTAACCGTGGGTAGAAGAAGAAGATTTGTGCGCACACGCAGAAAATGACCAACGGACATTCTGCGCCGATGGTTCTGTCTTCATCTCTCGGGAAGAATTTTATATTTTAATCTACCGTCATCCATCGATTTACAATTTCATATCAGACATACGAATAGCTCACGTTATTGTTTTAAATGCAGCTGGTCACGATATATTCGTTTGGTGTTCTATTTTACTCACAGTTAGGCAGCCAACTATCACAATGTGCATTATCTTAGCTAACATTTGCCAGCCATTTTAGGTAATGTCGGTGCTTGTAATTTCCGATATCTAACTTTAGAAACCTTTCTATGTTGTGGTTAGATTAATCTGTTTGTGTCAAGTTTTCTTAAAAAAACCATGGCTTGGTCAAAAACCGTGCAATGTGGTAATTTATGTTTAGACAAACATTAGACAAAAGTGCTGACATCACACTTCTAACTTTTATGTAGTCTTGTTGGGGTCATTCCTATGTTCCCAGGGTCCTATGCCCCCCAGATTTATATGGCACATAATGGGAACAAAAGGTCCTATGTTCCCAGGGTCCTATGTTCCCCAGCTCAACATATCTGCATATCTGCTCTCCCAGGGTCCTATGTTCCCAGGGTCTTATGTTCCCAAGGTCCTATGTTCCCAGGGTCCTATGTTCCCCAGCTGTATATAGTCAAATAAAATGATAACCATTGGTTTTGTTGTGTTTATATAGCTGTTTTGAAGCCTTGTTCCACTAAAAAAAAAAAAAAAAAAAAGAAACTGGATAATATTTATGAAATATTTTAACTTGAAACGGGTCATATTTGACCCAAACACAATAGAAGCGTTAATGTGTGTTAACAGAATATTGAACTGGGGAACATAGGACCATGGGAACTTGCATGTAATAAGCAACAGACCTGACTTTATATTTAATTACTCTAACATTGATGTGTCATTAAAACATGGCAAACAAGCATTTTTCTTATATGCAGGCTACATATTGCTTCAAAATGTGTGGGCTTAGTTAATACTTGGTTGGGAGACCACCAGGGAATACTGAGTTGCTGCTGGAAGTGGTGTTGGGTGGGCCAGCAGGGGGCAATCTTCCCTCTGGTACAAATAAACCCCAATGCCCCAGTGCAGTGACGGGGACACTGTGCTGTAGGAGATGCCGTCCTTCGGATGACCAAGGTCCTGACTCACTGTGGTCACTAAAGATCCCATGACACTATTCGCAAAGAGTAGGGGGTTCCCCGGTGTCCTGGCTAAAATCCAAGATTTGGCTTCCCCTGATTTAATTGCTAAAAAATGTTCTCTCCCTCCAGTGGAGCTGCTCAGTGGCCAACAATAGAGGAAAATAAATGTTAAATAAATAAATAAAATAAATACATAAACGTCACATTTGCTTTTTTCTGCAGATATTGATTGCTTGCATTTTCGGAAGTGCCATTGCTTGCGTGTTCAGAAGTGCCATTGCTCTCTGAAATGGAAAGTTTATGAATCTACTTTTCAAAATCATTTTTAATGTACCAATATCAAGTTGATATATAATTAGTTTATTTTTATTTTATTAATTATTTTGTTTTTTTCTCATTTGTTTTTTTGTTTTTTTTCCAGGGAGAATGTGGAGGTGTAAGGCATGTGGTTTATCTGTATCTGGTAGAGTTCTTAAAACATTTTAGACTGCAACACAGGCCTTATGGCCATAGCCAACGCTACCCATGCCCACACCTAAGCTGTCCATGTACTTTGAAGACATGGACTGCTTTGCACATTCATTTAAGTAGAGTCCATGCTAAACAGCACTCTCAGGAGCTGCTGGAATTGTCAACATTCAGTTGTCATTTCTGCACTTGTTGCGATTTTCCTACAGAGAAGGATTATTTTGTACACATTGGCACTCATTTGAAAAATAATGAAACAGTGACTTGTATGTTTGGGGGCTGCAATTTACAAACAAATGTGTATGGAACATTTCACTCACACAAGAACAGGAAACACAACCCACGTACATTTCAAGATTTCAATCCAGGTATAGTTACAACCACTGGAGTGTCACAAAAATCCTCTGATAATCGTGAGGAAGATACGAGTAGTCAGGATGACTCTGCAGTTGAAGCAGGCAGTGCATGTTCAAGTAGTAGTGATGTGAATGTAACAAAGAACTTGCCCAAAGTAATTAAGAAAAGTTTTGCTACAGCATTGCTCAAGTTGGAGCATATTGCACATGTGCCAGACACAACAACTGATGAGTTCCTAGAGGAACTGCACTACTTGTTTAGCTCAGCAACATTGCCCCTCTCTATTAACATTCTTGAAGATGTATTTCAGAGGCATAGTCCCACAACTGATAAGTCAGTTATAAAAGAAGTAGCCACTGCTCTCAGCACATCAAACCCCTTACTCAAAGCCGTAGGGAAGGGTGGTCCCTTAAGCACATCTTATCTCCGCAAGCAGTATTATAAAGAAAGCTTTAACATTGTAGAACCCATTGAGTACTTGATGCCAAGGAAAACAGAAGTTTTCAGTATGTGCCTATACTGAAGTCTTTGCAGCAACTCTTTGATAGAAGAAATGTTTTAGACAAGGTAGTTGAAAACCACAGAGCACATCAGAGTAATAGGGTGACTGGTGAACAGTATACTTACAAATCTTTTCAGGATGGTGCACGCTTCCAGGAAAACAGTTTTGTGTCAGGGGATGAGTTGAGAATTTTGTTACATCTATACATAGATGATTTTGAGATTTGCAATCCTGTGGGTACTTATCGTAGGGAACATAAGATTTGTGCGATCTACTGGGTTTTGAGTAACTTGCCTCCAGGCTCACATTCTTCATTATCCTCAATTTACTTGGCAGTCTTGTGTAAAAGTGATGATGTGAAGAAGTATATTTATGACAGCATCTTAGATCCTCTTATTCAAGATTTGAAAACTCTTGAGCACGATGGAGTTTTCATTCTATTGCTTAGCAGATGTATTCAAGGCACAATTCAGGTTGTTTTGGCAGATAACCTGGGAGCTCATAGTATAGCCAGGTTTATTGAGAGCTTTTCTGGTGAATATATCTGCTGATTTTGCACAGGAAGTAGATCAGACATCCAAACAGAAGAGATGAAGTCAGGTGCCTTTACTCTCGGATCAAAAGAACTCCATGACTGTCGTGTGAAATCAGCTCAGGAGAATGATGCAAGCTGTTTTGGGGTGAAAAGACATTGTGTTTTCACTAAAAATCTTGCCCACTTCAGTGTCCTCACAGCTTATCCCCCAGATATTGTGCATGATATTTTTGAGGGCATTGTGCCAGTAGAGCTTGCACATTGCTTGGCATTGTTGATATCCAAGAAATATTTCACTCTTGAAAGTGTCAACGAATCAATCCTGAATTTCCCTTATAAGTGGACAGACAAGACAAATAGGCCACATCTGATCCCACGCACATTTTCAACTAGGAAAACAATAGGTGGGAACGCCCATGAAAATTGGAGCCTGTTAAGACTACTCCCATTTATAATTGGGGATCTGGTACCTGAGGGAGAAATGGCATAGCAAATACTGCTAGACTTGAAAGACATTGTAGAGCTTGTGGTTGCTCCGACACACTCAGATGAGTCCATTGCCTATCTTGAGGGGAAAATTTCACAGCATAGACAAAAATACCAAGAACTCTTCCCTGGTGTAAAACTGCGTCCAAAACATCATTATTTGGAGCACCATCCCCAATTGATCAGGATGTTTGGTCCTCTTGTGGGACTCTAGACCATGCGTTTTGAGGCCAAGCACAGTTTTTTCAAGCAAGTTGTGCGACACACCAATTGCTTTAAAAATGTGCCCCTCTCGCTAGCAAGTAAGCATCAGCTAATGATTTCACATCACTTGAAATCATTTAGTCTTGAAAAATCTGCCCTAGAGGTCACAAATGTCTCAACAGTCCCTGTTGATGTTTTGAAACAGGAAATAGCTCAGACTGTTGCACAGAAATTCTCTGGTACAACTGGGTTCATCTTACAAAGTGTGTGTGTGTCTAGCAAAGGTGTAAATTTCAGAGACGGGACGATAGTTGCTCATGGGTCTACAAGTGGTCTGCCTGAGTTTGGAGAAATCCTTCAGATTTGTGTGGTACATGAGAGACTGTGTTTCATGGTGAGAAAACTTTGTGGGTGGTACAGGGAACATTTCCGAGCTTTTGAACTGAGTCTGTGTCCAGCCAGAGAAACGGTTTTGATTGAGCTTGGTGAATTGACAGATGACTACCCTTTGGCAGAGTACTTCGTTGGACCTCTAAGAATGGTCACATTAAAAAGACACATACACATTTAAGGTTTGGCAACATTTAGGCTAAATGTTGAATGGTTCTTTTATGTCCCCTCATTGTTCTGTGAAATTCAGATTTACACATGCTAAAACATGCAACCTAATTTCTCTTTATTCATTCACAGAATCGCCTCTTGTGAAATTTCTGCTCCAGTGAAGCTCAAAATCATTTTTGGAGAAAATAATTGCCAGAGGTTGATCCTTCCTGATGGGATACCAGAATCAGTAAGTGATATCTCACAGGAAATAACGAGGCAGTGTGGAGTAGAAGGGGACTTCAGGCTTCAATTCATAGATCCTGAGTTCAGGAATGAATTCATGAACTTGCTCTCAACATCAGATGTCAAGGACAAGGGTACCATCAAGGTAAATGGACTGCATTTCCAAAGCGCTTTACAATTGATGCCTCTCTTAGGGGGACAGAGCATTTATAGACAGAGTATTTTCCCACAGAATATTTAATAGCCAAAGAACCAAACACTTTCTTTCCCTATTTTAAATAAAATGTTTTCGTTTTTATTCTAAACAATTTAGTTTAAAAGAATGTGTTTGATATAGCCATTTTATTTCACTAAATTTCACAAAATGGGTTGTTTTAGCCTTACATGCTGATTTCTTGTTCTAACGGCTGCTTGAAAGAGAAAGTGCTGATATACGTTGGCTAAGTAGATAGATCGTAACTCTGTGTCGGTTCTTGTGCTCCTCGACCTGAGTGCAGCTTTTGACACAATTGATCATGGAATTCTACTGGACAGACTCCAGGCCTGTGTTGGACTTCATGGACAGGCACTCGCATGGTTTGGATCATACCTATGTGACAGGAAACAGTTTGTTAAATTAAAAGAAGAAGAGTCCAGCTCCTCAATAATGAAATACGGTATTCCACAAGGATCAGTACTAGGACCAGTACTCTTCTCGCTATATATGCTACCACTTGGCAATATTATCCGGGCACATGGCGTAGAGTTCCACTGTTATGCGGACGATACCCAGATTTATATTTCAATGAAACATGGCTAGGCACTGCCGCTTTCACGGTTAGAGGCCTGTATTGTAGATATCAAGGTTTGGATGCTTTCAAATTTTCTGCTCCTAAATTCAGATAAGACTGAAATGTTGGTTTTAGGTCCCAAAATATTAAGGGAGAAATTGTCTACTCTCACCTTAAACTGTGATGGTTGTTTGGCTGAACCTAATATGGTCGTTAAAGACCTTGGTGTCACCATTGATCCTGATCTATCTTTTGACACCCATATAAAAAACATATCAAGAATTGCCTTCTTTCAGCTGCGCAACATAGCTAAAATTAGACATTTCCTGTCAGTTGGGGATGCTGAAAAATTGATCCATGCGTTTGTTACGTCTAGGTTAAATTACTGTAACACCCTGCTTTCTGGCTGCCCTAATAACTCGTTAAAGAGTCTCCAGCTTGTGCAGAATGCAGCTGCTCGTATCTTGACCAGAACTAAGAAGTATGAGCACATTACACCAGTACTAGCGTCGCTTCACTGGCTACCCATTAAGCATAGGATAGATTTCAAGGTTTTGCTCCTGACTTTTAAAGCTCTGCATGGACGTGCACCTGTGTACATATCTAACCTGCTCCTACCTTGTAAGTCCACAAGGTCACTCCGATCCCAAGACGCAGGCTACTTGGTAGCCCCAAGAATTTCCAAAAACCTAAAAGGTGGTAGGGCTTTCTCCTACTTTTCTCCTAAAATCCAAAATTTATAAAGGAGTCAGACACAGTCTCAATATTTAAATCTAGATTAAAAACGCACTTCTATGCTCAGGCTTACAATCAGTTGTAGTCTGGAGACAGGGTGCGAGAAGCCTGTGGTCATAGAGCTTTGTAGGTGGCAATCCTTTCCTTACTGTCACTTGTCAATCAGCTGTGACTCGACTTTACATGGGCTGGCTCTTGATAGGCGGGTATGGTTGTCTACCCCTCATGACTGCATGGGCTCTCCATCCCTGTCCTAGTAGATATGCAGCCATATACTACTCCTAGCGGGGTCCCCCCAATACATACTACTGCCACTTTACCCAGTCTGTTATATTGCAAATTCCCTAATTACCATCTCTACCCTCTTCCCCACGCTGCCGGCTCGAGAGTGCTTTGAGAGTCGTCTGGTCTCCCCCACCTCTGCGGTCCAGCCCCTCTTTCGTCATTGCCTCCACCCTGCCCACATCTGTCGCCACCTGCTGTTCCCCATCACCGCCACCCGGCCCCACCCATCATCTGAGCCACATCACAAATCTTATAAAACTGGCTGACATGCTGGTCACCAGTCGGCACCCTGAGCCGACCAGAGGAGGATGGGTTTCCCCCTTGAGCTTGGTTCCTTCCAAGGTTTCTTCCCATCTGCCACAGGGAGTTTTTCCTTGCCACTTGCTCCTGTGGGGGTTTAGGCCAGGGTTGTCTGTAAAGCGTATTGTGACAACTGATGTAAAATACGCTATACAAATAAAATTTGATTGATTGATTGATTGATAGATCGTTTTCTCATAAAATGTAGTCGATAAAATAGTAGCCTTGGCTAGCCTACTTTGAGACATGTTTTTAAAAAAAGTATTGGTATTTCATTGAAAATAAACAGCACACTCGACAGTGATGTTCGATTATTATCCATTTATTATCCATTATTCCATACCGTACCCACTCTCCTCCCCAGAGACTCCTTGCATTCGCTACAGCAAGAGGAACGAAGTAGTGTTGTGCCGTTTGTGAACGATTCAGGCTAGTGTTGTGTCGTTTGCGACTGATTCGGGCTAGTGTTGTGTCGTTCGTGAACGATTTGGGCATACGTCAGTTCAGTGTACCATCACATCCCTAGTACGTTCAGTGAACGAATCACTGAACTGACAGTCTGCAAACGATAGTCAGTCAGTGAATGACCAGTTCACATTCGCGAACAAATCGCTTCAGGAAGTGATTCAGTTCAGTTTGTTCATCCAAAAGATTCGTTCTTTTGAACAAATTGTTCGTGAACGACACAACACTAAACAACTCCCTTTTGTTCTATATGTTTCCACCCTTGACGGCATAGGCTGTTGACTTAGTTGAAACTAAAGTTTCAGTTGAAATGTTCACTTTTATGAATCATAAGATAACACATTGGATGAACAGAAATGAAACACACATAGCAAACTTAATGAAATCATGGAAAAAATTTCACCATGATTAACCTCTTAGCGCAAAGCCCCTAGTGGTCGGCATGCCGGTGTGCTGAGATTACTAAACTCAGACATTCAGTGCTACTGCAACCAAAGTATGAGTTAAAAACAGAAACGCGTTGTTTTTGTTTCATTAGTAGACGATACACGACAACTATGCCAAATACGGAGTTTCGCAGCGCCACCATTTTCGCTCTGTTCGTTCATTAAACACGCACCCCCTCCCTGCAGTCTCATCTGCAACTACACCCCCCACCCATGACATAATGGACAATATTGTCTATCTTGGCATTCATAAAAATATTCTTTCACCTCTCAAAAATCGTATTCCGTCATAGCAACAAGATAAACCCGACAATAGCCCTAAGATATGCTAATACAGCAGTGAAAACGCTGCTCACTGAATAACGAAATAAACAAGAAAAAGTTTTTAAAAATGATACCATGTCATTCTACAGTCAATATCTGGGACTAAATATTGAATAAATATACAACCCTACCATTGGTTTCACACATAGAGATGTTCCTTTTTAGACTGAGTGGTCATATATTGCCGTGGACAATTCATTTGTGAAATATATGCACCTTCCAGAATAGCTGTGCGTAATACCACGTGTTGTTTACGGTGTTTTCGCCCTGTTTAGTACAGTCTGGCTTGATT
This sequence comes from Anguilla anguilla, assembly GCF_013347855.1. Taxonomy (NCBI): domain Eukaryota; kingdom Metazoa; phylum Chordata; class Actinopteri; order Anguilliformes; family Anguillidae; genus Anguilla; species Anguilla anguilla. Next base: position 35,029,297 of record NC_049203.1, on the reverse strand, counting down.
GACAATTCATTTATTCAGTTGGTGAGAGTATAAGCTTTCTAACAATGTATAACGTCTAATTTTGCTTTTGGAATAGCGTTTTATAGGTCAGCATAATCAAACGTTTTGTTATCATCGCATTCACTCTGTGGTAGCAGTAAAAGACGCTGCACCTAACGAAATGTTGTCAACGATTTTTCGTAATTTCTTGGAAAATACTATTATTATTGAGGACTTCTGGGCATAGCTATGCCATATGTTTGCTGATAGACCTAGCTGACATCGTTTTCTGGAGCAAAAGAGAAGCGAACAGTATCACTGATTTCCGGTCTCTGTCTCTATCTACTGAAAACAGATAAGATTTCATCATTGCTATGTAAGTATTACTGCTCAAAATATTTCAGTTATATACGTTATTTTTTGAAATTGAGTGTCTTTAAATAGATTAGTGGTATTTTATAATGAGGATATTTCACACCATAATGTAAGCGTTTGTTGGTAGTCTAGTAGTTTTTGTGATGCATGCAACAGTGATGACAAGAGTGTTTGAACATCGCCAAAACATGGTGGACGGTGAAAATTGTTCTCATATCGTCCCATCCCCATACAAGAAAACATACGAGAGTACAGAGTATAGAAATACATACAAGAGTTAATTATTACACATTTAGGTACTGTACAGCATTGTGTGACAAAATTTTTGCATTAATTTTAAATCTGTCAGTGTTTCATCTTAAACCTTCATGTGGAACTTCCTACTGAAAAAAGTAATGTCACTAAAATTTGATAGTCTGTTAACTTCTTGTATGTGTTTTTTATATTTCGGATATATAATCACCTGTGTGTATTCCCAGGACTACTTGCATGATGACTGTCCGGTGACCGACGTGTATTGTTACGTAATCTTGAATTAATTAAGAAGGTGTTGCTGACGTGTCACTATTGTCTACTTGCACAGTTGTACTCACGTGACCACCTTTACCTGACGAAGACCGAAATGGTCAAAACGTTGTCACTGCTCACGGATTTCAGTTGAATAAATCACTTGGGAGCATAATAGCAGTGTGCTGGTATTATCTTCTTATTTTGCATTATTCTTCTTTTTTACCAGGCAGCTGTGCTAAATTTTGGATGTGCGCATGCCTCTATTATAATGAGTTAAATAAGTTTGTTCAAAGAATTATTTTTTTGAGTGTACCTACGAAGGACAAGTGTGTTAAATAGTGAAAATGCTGCCTTAAAATGCTGCGGTGTAAGGCAGCAGACTTTGCATTGGTACACTGCCACAGTGTTTTAGCGGACCCCCTGATGGTACTGATGGAACCCCTACGTAGCTCCAAAGATTTATGCAGATTGCATCGCTGTCTACTTTGGCTCACAAAAAAAAAAAAAAAACATCACCCAAACAAAGGAAATCAACAAAGCCGAAAAAAAACAACCAACAAAGAGGACTACACCCTCCCGAACACACCTTGCTTTCCCCAGTTTTCCTTCCTTTTCCCTCCAAGGTGCAGTCCTTAAAAAAGCCACCTAGTGCAAATAAATAAATCTCCCAATAAATCCCGATACCGTTTCCTAATTTCACAAGAGGGAAACCGTAACAACTGCTAACATAACCTCGCCTTCATATCCTATGTGTGTCCTGAGGTCTCCTCCCTTCTGGATGTGGCCAGTACACCTCAAAATGGAGGTGGTAGAGGGCATCCTAACCAGATATAGAAATCACCTGTACCAGCTCCTCTCAATGCACAGAAGCAGTGACTCTTTTCTGAAGTTCTCTTTAATGACTGAGCTCCTCACCCTATCAGTAAGCCCCACCAACATTTTGGTCACTACCAAAAGCTTGTGACCATAGGTGAGAGTGTGCATCTGATTGTGTCGTCGCTTCTGCCGTCCCCCGCGATTCAGATAAGCGTATCATAACTTAATTTGTTTCTGCTGTTGCTAGTTAGCGAACATAGTTGTGTGTAATTTAGGTAGCCTAATCTTTTTTAAAACTTGTCTCAACTGTTGCTAGTCAGCAAGCTTAGTTGGGCGTTAGCTGAGAATATCTGTAGTTGACTTGCTGTTGTTAGTTAGTTAAAGGCGTTAGTGAAACTGTGTGTGGGGATTGGTGTTTAACTGCCCCGTATTGTTGAGCTAATTTCGAGGAGCTTCACCTGGTGCTATTTAAGTGGTGTTCATCTGTGGTTCAACAGTGTGCATCTGATTGTGTCGTCGCTTCTGCCGTCCCCCGCGATTCAGATAAGCGTATCATAACTTAATTTGTTTCTGCTGTTGCTAGTTAGCGAACATAGTTGTGTGTAATTTAGGTAGCCTAATCTTTTTAAAACTTGTCTCAACTGTTGCTAGTCAGCAAGCTTAGTTGGGCGTTAGCTGAGAATATCTGTAGTTGACTTGCTGTTGTTAGTTAGTTAAAGGCGTTAGTGAAACTGTGTGTGGGGATTGGTGTTTAACTGCCCCGTATTGTTGAGCTAATTTCGAGGAGCTTCACCTGGTGCTATTTAAGTGGTGTTCATCTGTGGTTCAACAGTGTGCATCTGATTGTGTCGTCGCTTCTGCCGTCCCCCGCGATTCAGATAAGCGTATCATAACTTAATTTGTTTCTGCTGTTGCTAGTTAGCGAACATAGTTGTGTGTAATTTAGGTAGCCTAATCTTTTTAAAACTTGTCTCAACTGTTGCTAGTCAGCAAGCTTAGTTGGGCGTTAGCTGAGAATATCTGTAGTTGACTTGCTGTTGTTAGTTAGTTAAAGGCGTTAGTGAAACTGTGTGTGGGGATTGGTGTTTAACTGCCCCGTATTGTTGAGCTAATTTCGAGGAGCTTCACCTGGTGCTATTTAAGTGGTGTTCATCTGTGGTTCAACAGTGTGCATCTGATTGTGTCGTCGCTTCTGCCGTCCCCCGCGATTCAGATAAGCGTATCATAACTTAATTTGTTTCTGCTGTTGCTAGTTAGCGAACATAGTTGTGTGTAATTTAGGTAGCCTAATCTTTTTAAAACTTGTCTCAACTGTTGCTAGTCAGCAAGCTTAGTTGGGCGTTAGCTGAGAATATCTGTAGTTGACTTGCTGTTGTTAGTTAGTTAAAGGCGTTAGTGAAACTGTGTGTGGGGATTGGTGTTTAACTGCCCCGTATTGTTGAGCTAATTTCGAGGAGCTTCACCTGGTGCTATTTAAGTGGTGTTCATCTGTGGTTCAACAGTGTGCATCTGATTGTGTCGTCGCTTCTGCCGTCCCCCGCGATTCAGATAAGCGTATCATAACTTAATTTGTTTCTGCTGTTGCTAGTTAGCGAACATAGTTGTGTGTAATTTAGGTAGCCTAATCTTTTTAAAACTTGTCTCAACTGTTGCTAGTCAGCAAGCTTAGTTGGGCGTTAGCTGAGAATATCTGTAGTTGACTTGCTGTTGTTAGTTAGTTAAAGGCGTTAGTGAAACTGTGTGTGGGGATTGGTGTTTAACTGCCCCGTATTGTTGAGCTAATTTCGAGGAGCTTCACCTGGTGCTATTTAAGTGGTGTTCATCTGTGGTTCAACAGTGTGCATCTGATTGTGTCGTCGCTTCTGCCGTCCCCCGCGATTCAGATAAGCGTATCATAACTTAATTTGTTTCTGCTGTTGCTAGTTAGCGAACATAGTTGTGTGTAATTTAGGTAGCCTAATCTTTTTAAAACTTGTCTCAACTGTTGCTAGTCAGCAAGCTTAGTTGGGCGTTAGCTGAGAATATCTGTAGTTGACTTGCTGTTGTTAGTTAGTTAAAGGCGTTAGTGAAACTGTGTGTGGGGATTGGTGTTTAACTGCCCCGTATTGTTGAGCTAATTTCGAGGAGCTTCACCTGGTGCTATTTAAGTGGTGTTCATCTGTGGTTCAACAGTGTGCATCTGATTGTGTCGTCGCTTCTGCCGTCCCCCGCGATTCAGATAAGCGTATCATAACTTAATTTGTTTCTGCTGTTGCTAGTTAGCGAACATAGTTGTGTGTAATTTAGGTAGCCTAATCTTTTTAAAACTTGTCTCAACTGTTGCTAGTCAGCAAGCTTAGTTGGGCGTTAGCTGAGAATATCTGTAGTTGACTTGCTGTTGTTAGTTAGTTAAAGGCGTTAGTGAAACTGTGTGTGGGGATTGGTGTTTAACTGCCCCGTATTGTTGAGCTAATTTCGAGGAGCTTCACCTGGTGCTATTTAAGTGGTGTTCATCTGTGGTTCAACAGTGTGCATCTGATTGTGTCGTCGCTTCTGCCGTCCCCCGCGATTCAGATAAGCGTATCATAACTTAATTTGTTTCTGCTGTTGCTAGTTAGCGAACATAGTTGTGTGTAATTTAGGTAGCCTAATCTTTTTAAAACTTGTCTCAACTGTTGCTAGTCAGCAAGCTTAGTTGGGCGTTAGCTGAGAATATCTGTAGTTGACTTGCTGTTGTTAGTTAGTTAAAGGCGTTAGTGAAACTGTGTGTGGGGATTGGTGTTTAACTGCCCCGTATTGTTGAGCTAATTTCGAGGAGCTTCACCTGGTGCTATTTAAGTGGTGTTCATCTGTGGTTCAACAGTGTGCATCTGATTGTGTCGTCGCTTCTGCCGTCCCCCGCGATTCAGATAAGCGTATCATAACTTAATTTGTTTCTGCTGTTGCTAGTTAGCGAACATAGTTGTGTGTAATTTAGGTAGCCTAATCTTTTTAAAACTTGTCTCAACTGTTGCTAGTCAGCAAGCTTAGTTGGGCGTTAGCTGAGAATATCTGTAGTTGACTTGCTGTTGTTAGTTAGTTAAAGGCGTTAGTGAAACTGTGTGTGGGGATTGGTGTTTAACTGCCCCGTATTGTTGAGCTAATTTCGAGGAGCTTCACCTGGTGCTATTTAAGTGGTGTTCATCTGTGGTTCAACAGTGTGCATCTGATTGTGTCGTCGCTTCTGCCGTCCCCCGCGATTCAGATAAGCGTATCATAACTTAATTTGTTTCTGCTGTTGCTAGTTAGCGAACATAGTTGTGTGTAATTTAGGTAGCCTAATCTTTTTAAAACTTGTCTCAACTGTTGCTAGTCAGCAAGCTTAGTTGGGCGTTAGCTGAGAATATCTGTAGTTGACTTGCTGTTGTTAGTTAGTTAAAGGCGTTAGTGAAACTGTGTGTGGGGATTGGTGTTTAACTGCCCCGTATTGTTGAGCTAATTTCGAGGAGCTTCACCTGGTGCTATTTAAGTGGTGTTCATCTGTGGTTCAACAGTGTGCATCTGATTGTGTCGTCGCTTCTGCCGTCCCCCGCGATTCAGATAAGCGTATCATAACTTAATTTGTTTCTGCTGTTGCTAGTTAGCGAACATAGTTGTGTGTAATTTAGGTAGCCTAATCTTTTTAAAACTTGTCTCAACTGTTGCTAGTCAGCAAGCTTAGTTGGGCGTTAGCTGAGAATATCTGTAGTTGACTTGCTGTTGTTAGTTAGTTAAAGGCGTTAGTGAAACTGTGTGTGGGGATTGGTGTTTAACTGCCCCGTATTGTTGAGCTAATTTCGAGGAGCTTCACCTGGTGCTATTTAAGTGGTGTTCATCTGTGGTTCAACAGTGTGCATCTGATTGTGTCGTCGCTTCTGCCGTCCCCCGCGATTCAGATAAGCGTATCATAACTTAATTTGTTTCTGCTGTTGCTAGTTAGCGAACATAGTTGTGTGTAATTTAGGTAGCCTAATCTTTTTAAAACTTGTCTCAACTGTTGCTAGTCAGCAAGCTTAGTTGGGCGTTAGCTGAGAATATCTGTAGTTGACTTGCTGTTGTTAGTTAGTTAAAGGCGTTAGTGAAACTGTGTGTGGGGATTGGTGTTTAACTGCCCCGTATTGTTGAGCTAATTTCGAGGAGCTTCACCTGGTGCTATTTAAGTGGTGTTCATCTGTGGTTCAACAGTGTGCATCTGATTGTGTCGTCGCTTCTGCCGTCCCCCGCGATTCAGATAAGCGTATCATAACTTAATTTGTTTCTGCTGTTGCTAGTTAGCGAACATAGTTGTGTGTAATTTAGGTAGCCTAATCTTTTTAAAACTTGTCTCAACTGTTGCTAGTCAGCAAGCTTAGTTGGGCGTTAGCTGAGAATATCTGTAGTTGACTTGCTGTTGTTAGTTAGTTAAAGGCGTTAGTGAAACTGTGTGTGGGGATTGGTGTTTAACTGCCCCGTATTGTTGAGCTAATTTCGAGGAGCTTCACCTGGTGCTATTTAAGTGGTGTTCATCTGTGGTTCAACAGTGTGCATCTGATTGTGTCGTCGCTTCTGCCGTCCCCCGCGATTCAGATAAGCGTATCATAACTTAATTTGTTTCTGCTGTTGCTAGTTAGCGAACATAGTTGTGTGTAATTTAGGTAGCCTAATCTTTTTAAAACTTGTCTCAACTGTTGCTAGTCAGCAAGCTTAGTTGGGCGTTAGCTGAGAATATCTGTAGTTGACTTGCTGTTGTTAGTTAGTTAAAGGCGTTAGTGAAACTGTGTGTGGGGATTGGTGTTTAACTGCCCCGTATTGTTGAGCTAATTTCGAGGAGCTTCACCTGGTGCTATTTAAGTGGTGTTCATCTGTGGTTCAACAGTGTGCATCTGATTGTGTCGTCGCTTCTGCCGTCCCCCGCGATTCAGATAAGCGTATCATAACTTAATTTGTTTCTGCTGTTGCTAGTTAGCGAACATAGTTGTGTGTAATTTAGGTAGCCTAATCTTTTTAAAACTTGTCTCAACTGTTGCTAGTCAGCAAGCTTAGTTGGGCGTTAGCTGAGAATATCTGTAGTTGACTTGCTGTTGTTAGTTAGTTAAAGGCGTTAGTGAAACTGTGTGTGGGGATTGGTGTTTAACTGCCCCGTATTGTTGAGCTAATTTCGAGGAGCTTCACCTGGTGCTATTTAAGTGGTGTTCATCTGTGGTTCAACAGTGTGCATCTGATTGTGTCGTCGCTTCTGCCGTCCCCCGCGATTCAGATAAGCGTATCATAACTTAATTTGTTTCTGCTGTTGCTAGTTAGCGAACATAGTTGTGTGTAATTTAGGTAGCCTAATCTTTTTAAAACTTGTCTCAACTGTTGCTAGTCAGCAAGCTTAGTTGGGCGTTAGCTGAGAATATCTGTAGTTGACTTGCTGTTGTTAGTTAGTTAAAGGCGTTAGTGAAACTGTGTGTGGGGATTGGTGTTTAACTGCCCCGTATTGTTGAGCTAATTTCGAGGAGCTTCACCTGGTGCTTATCTGCTCTAATGAAGCTAATGCAAACACGTAATTGTCACCCAGTATTTATAGCTCCAGCAGAGGCTGCCATAGGCAGCCTCGTCATCAGTTTATCATGTTTTTAAACCCCATTCCCTTGTGCGTGCTGCCTCGCCCCAAATGGTCTGTTCACCGCAGGCGTAATTTAACCAACTTGATCTACCCACCCTTATCCACACCTCAGGAATTCACTGTCACAGGTGGATTATGGAACTGCCAGTCAGCCGTCCAGAAAGCTGACTTCATTACTGCCTTTGCCAAGACGAAGTCTCTTGACTTCCTGGCTCTCACGGAAACCTGGATCACTCCCGATAACACCGCCACCCCAGCTGCACTGTCTGCGGGATACTCCTTCTCGCACACCCCCAGGGCCTCTGGCCGAGGCGGGGGTACCGGTCTACTCATTTCCTTGTCCTGGAAGTTCTGTGTCCTCCCCAGTCCTAACCCTACTTTCTCCTCCTTTGAATTTCACGCGATTACTGTTACTCATCCCTCTACATTTCACGTTATTGTTCTGTACCGCCCTCCAGGTCCACTCGGCTCATTTCTGGACGAGCTGGACACTCTCCTGAGCTCTCTCCCTGAGGATGGCACTCCTGCTATTCTACTGGGAGACTTCAACCTCCCACCAGAAACCTCCCAACTGTCCAGGGTTGCCTCACTCCTGCAGTCTTTCGCCCTATCCCTGTCCTCCTCCCCCCCCACACACAAGGCTGGTAACCAACTAGACCTTGTATTCACCAGAGGCTGCTCCATTCCCCAACTTGCAGTGACTCCCCTCCATGTCTCAGACCACTTCTTTCTTTCTTTCTCCCTCTCCTATTTACTCCCCCTCAATTCATCCAATAGCTCACCCACAGTAACTTTCAGGAGAAATCTCCCTACTCTGTCACAATCCTCCCTCGTCTCCACTGCTCTGTCTCACACTTCCCCCTCCTGCGTCTTTCTCTAACCTGCCAGTTGAACCTTGCCACCTCCACCCTCAACTCCTGCCTCTCTCAGTCCCTCGACTCACTTTGTCCTCTTGTCTCCAAACCAGCACGCTCCTCACCCCCCTGCCCATGGCTGACCGAGTCACTACGCTCCAGCAGAACATCACTGCGGGCTGCAGAGAGAAAGTGGAGAAAATCCCGATCCTCTGATGACCTGACTGCATACCATACCCTGCTGGCGACTTTTACATCTGCCCTCACGTCTGCAAAAGCCTCTTTTTTCCAATCCAAGATCAGCGCATGTGTCTCTAATCCACGTAAACTATTCTCCACCTTCTCTTCCCTCCTCATTCCTCCTCCACCCCCACCTCCCTCTTCCCTCTCCGCAGATGACTTTCTGGCCGCCTTTGAAGGAAAGGTGGCTACAATCCGGAACTCCTTCACCCATCCAGTGAGCCCCCCAACCCCCCAGGACAACCCCACAGCCACACTGACCTCCTTTGAAATGCTGGAGGACTCCGATGTATTACAACTGATCACCTCTCATCGCGCAACCACCTGTCCACTTGACCCCATCCCATCTAAAGTTCTCCAATCTATCTCCAGCGAGCTCCTTCCCTATCTGTCTTCCATTATTAATTCCTCTCTCTCCTCTGGTCATGTTCCCTCTGTTTTTAAGACGGCTCGTGTTACCCCACTACTCAAAAAACCCACCTTAGACCCCTCCGATGTAGCAAATTATCGACCCGTATCCCTTCTACCCTTTCTGTCCAAAACCCTCGAACGAGCAGTTCTTAAACAATTAACCTCTTTTCTCCATCAGAACAACCTGCTAGACCCTCTCCAGTCTGGCTTCCGATCTGGGCACTCAACAGAGACTGCACTCCTAGCTGTGACGGAGGCACTTGCCACTGCAAGAGCCTCACGCCTTTCCTCTGTCCTGATCCTTCTTGACCTGTCTGCAGCTTTTGACACGGTCAACCATAAAATACTCCTCTCCACCTTGGCTGGGATGGGAATTGCCGGGACTGCCCTGTCTTGGTTCGCTTCCTATCTTGCAGATAGGACCTACCAGGTCACCTGGAAGGGGTCTGCCTCTGCTTCTCATCCACTTGTTACGGGAGTGCCGCAGGGATCTGTACTGGGTCCTCTGCTGTTCTCCTTATACACCAGATCTCTTGGTTCAGTCATTAATTCACATGGTTTTTCCTATCATTGTTATGCAGATGACACACAACTCTTCTTTTCTTTCCCCCCCTCGGCCACACTGGTCAATGATAAGATCTCTTCCTGCCTGGCTGACATCTCCACCTGGATGGCCAGCCACCATCCTGAAGCTCAACCTCAACAAAACTGAGCTGCTCTTCTCCCGCACAAGACCTCCTTGCTTCGTGAACTCTCAATCACGGTTGATGGCACCACAGTGACTGCCTCTCACTCTGCCAAGAGCTTGGGGGTGGTCCTGGATGACCAACTGGACCTCAAGGAGCACATCAAGGCAACATCAAGGTCCTGCAGATTCCTCCTATACAACATCAGGAGGATTCGACCATACCTGACGACGCACTCCACCCAGCTGCTCGTCCAGGCTACGGTGACCTCTCGCCTTGATTACTGCAACTCTCTCCTTGCAAACCTGCCAGCTTGTGCCATACAGCCACTACAGATGATTCCAGAATGCCGCTGCCCGGCTCATCTACAACCTCCCCAAATTCTCCCACGTCACTCCTCTGCTGCGATCACTTCACTGGCTACCGGTCGCTGCCAGGATCCGATTCAAAGCCCTGACCCTTGCCTACACTGCCGCCAACAGGACAGCCCCCATCTACTTGCAGGACATGACTCAATTCTATGTGCCTGCTCGACCACTCCGCTCTGCAGCAGCAGGGCGTCTTGTAACCCCTCCCACCCGCCCAAAGGGATCACAGAGCTTCTCCACCCTAGCTCCCCAGTGGTGGAACGAACTCCCCGTCCCTCTCCGAACCTCCCCCTCACTATCCATCTTCCGCCGTGGCCTGAAGACTCATCTCTTCAGACTATACCTAGAATAACCACCACCATGCTGTGTATATATATATATATAAAAAAATTAAAAAATTAAAAAAAAACCCTTTTTCCTTGTCACTTGTTACATGTTGCCCCATCCCTGCACTTCTTGGTAAATTGTATTTGTCCTAATACTCTAGCTTAATCTTCTGCCTAGTTTGGCTTTGCAGATGTTAGACCAGGATAGTGTTCATTGTTCTCAGCTAGAAATAGCTGTACAAAATAAGTAATTGTACCTTACTGAACCCGTGTTCAGCAGTTGTCTACGATCATGAAAATGCACTTCTTGTACGTCGCTTTGGATAAAAGCGTCTGCCAAATGAATGTAATGTGAGAGTAGGAACACCAATCGACCAGTAAAATGAGAGCTTTGCCTTGTGGTTCAGCTCCCTCTTCACCATCACGTTCTGATGTAACTTCCGCATTACTGTAGCTGCTGCACCTAACCAATGATCAAACTCACAATCCCCATCATCCTTGCTAGTGAATAAGACTCCAAGATACTTGACTCCACTTGGTCCAGTTGCTCCCTCCTCACCTGAAGGGGCCAGCCATCTTTGTCCAGGAACAGACCATAGCCTCAGACTTGGAGATGCTGATCCTCATCCCAACTGTGTCATACTCAGCTGCAGGCTGTTCAAATTTGCATCAGGGGCCAGCCGCAAACAGCAAAGATTTCCGAAACAACTTCAGCAGAAGTGTGTACCGCAGGCTGCTGCTTGTATGGAGAAAAGAAAGGGTGCTGAGCAAGTCAACTGAAAGCATTTGTGTTGACACAGATGAGTCAACAGATCACACAATATTGAAAGCAATAGAAAATCACATTCACATGCAATTGTTTTTGAAGAGCTAGCCCAGACTTTTCATATGGGAGAGCCGAGACAAGACCTCTATACTTTACCATACAGCAGCCTGGAACAACAAAGCAGCCTTGGTTCATGCCGGCCATATACATCTGTGAGGACCGTGTCTTCTGTGCCCCTCAGTTTCCCTGCTGACGGGGATGTTGTCTTGTAAGTTACAGGTGCATTGGGTTGTGGCAGTGCTCAACCTGATTTGATTGGCAACACCTGGCCTGCCTCTATTTAGAAGACTGTTTGTCACTCTATGGCAGCTCTTACTTTTTCCCTCTCCTCCACGCAACTGGGTGGCTGTGGTTGTGCAGTCTGCTTATTACTGCTCATGCTGTAACACATTGGCTCTTTGGCTGTAGCACTAACACAACATTTTAAAAGGGAAAGAAAGGGGGCAATCAGATTTGACATAATGAAAGTAAACCTCCACCACATGCAGAATTAATTTATTCTTATTGAACAAGCCTTCTTTGACAACTGTGCCACAAGTGCGCTAAAGCCTGGAGTCACAGAATTACTGAATTTGAGTTGAACATGCCCTAATTTGCCAGCATTGATTTAGGTAGTGTCTGACAATTGTGACTTCACAAATAGATCCCTCAGGTCGTTTTCAGCCATCTCTATGCCCAGCTGTGGTGGAGGGGAAATACCAGACTAAAATACTATTTTTGTTTGGATGTTTTATGTTAGTGTTTGGATGTAGCAATGTGGTGTGAGCCAACATTAGAACCTGTTTTTTTTATATTTTTGTGTTTGTATCTGTATGATCTGTGTATTACTCTTGGGAATGTCCTTTGTGAGAGCATGGCAGTAGCCAGGCATTTCTGCTTGAATGGGTGGGAGTGCACAGGAGAATAGTTTTGGCATGATGTGGAAGAAAGCGTGGTGTGTTTTCACAGTGTGCTGTGTTATACAGAGACTTGTGATATCCGTGCATGCTAAATTTAACTGTGTGAATTGTGGATGTGGTGAGCAGGCTGAACTGACAAAACACTCCCTGTCCAGGGTGAAATCCAGTCAGAGATAGCCAATAAGCAAAGGTTCTGCACAAGTCCAATACATTTTATGAATCATAAAACGGACTGCATAAATTTTCCTCATGGATCTGATAATGCTAGTTAGACTTAGTGGAAAACTGTGGAGGAAAAGACGACTATTAAGAGGTGCTGGAAGTAGCAATGCTTGTGTTGAGTCTAAACCTGTGGGTTTGCCCAGGGTGTTGGGCGAATTTGGGTCAAAGTATTTAATGTCAGCTTGGGTCAGGTGTGCTTGGGTTTCATGTTAACAAACTGCATACGTATCTTTTGATAAATTATTTATATTCTTCTCAGCAAGCAACTGTCTGCCTTAGGTCTGTTTTTCAATGTCAGTAGGATGCAATGTTCATTTCATGGAAAGTATTAATAGTGTTTCTGTTCTTTTAACAAAGAAATTAAAACAAAAATGTGAAGTTAGCTAAAAATGGGTGTTGGTCCACCACTGCGTTTGATAATAAAACCACTTTCACTTTCACGTCTGGTTGAAATTTGCAGTTATCTCTGGTTGCTTGCCTGTTTTTCCTTGCTCTCTGAATTAATCCACACTCACAATCTAGAAGAATGTGCTTCCACTCACTGTTGCCTTTCGCTGATGATGTCTGTTCCCTCAGAATTCTGTGCTGGCATCACCTTGGACACCGTTGCTTGTGAAACATCTGCAAGTTGAGCTGTCTTAGTCACCAAACTCCCACCAAGATCTCCCCAACAATCACCCCTCTTTCAAAGTCAGCAAGGTCTTATCTTACAACTGTGTTAGGTGTAATTATAGGCAACCAGGTCTATCCAGCATTTTTTAGGGATTTTAGTTGCTTAATTAGTGGATGAGCCACACGTGTGTGTCAGCCTGTGAATATGTGTGTTGTTACATATATTGTATGTTGTATGTCTCATCTTGCATGTCTCCTTGAAGGCACTTGCTTTTAAAATCTTTATGTTTGTCTGTTTTTTTGTTCCTTCTTTTGTTGTTATTTATTGTTTCAATGAATTGATTAGTACTAGGTGGGAGAACTATGAGCCCTTTTGGGCTTTTTTCTCGCCTGCGCAACCAGTATGTAGCTGCTGTTGTGTCTGTTTATGTTTTTCTTGTGTGAATAAACAAAAAACAATACTGTTACTTCATTTTTAAAAATTATGGATGTTTTGATGCCTTCATGACATCAAAAGAAACCTTTTCACAAGACAAAAAACTTTTTTCCTTTGAAAACTGTGGAGCATGGAAATAGTGTGAAATACAGTGAATTAAGCACCTTTTCCTTTTTTGAATTTATTTAAATAGCACCTTTCGTGCAGATTCAACTGTTTTACAAAATAACAAAATGTGTAAGTGCATAAACAACGCCCCCAATTTTCTCTATTTTATTACTAGGGGCACCAGTTTGTCTCCACCATGTGACATGCAGGGATTTACAATGTATTTCCATGGTTATCCTCCAGGGGTCCTCCAGATACTCCAATGGCACAGTCAAGTGACTAATTGTACAATTGAGTTTCTAATTGCGACATTTATATACATATCCCTGTACAACATTTTAAACATTGCAGTATGTCCACGGTAGTAACTAATTTAACTGAATTTCACAGATGAATGTTGCTTGCAAACATCACTGTCAAACATCATCTGTGTTTAATTAGTAGCAATTACTTTATCAGCTAAGATAATGTAGTGCAAATGGGATAATTGGTGCAAATGAGATAATTTTGAGCAAGGGCTTGAGAAAGAGGCTACTGCGACTTCTAGCTGGTAGAGGACTGAAGTACCATGCAAGGAAACAAGGGGAGACAAACTGGTGCCCCTTCTTATTGCACAATAAAATACATCACGCAGACAGTTGCCAATATGTGGAATAGCTTGCCAGGTAAATTAAATTAAACTTCCCCAAGTTGTATTTTGTAAAGACAAGCTCCTGCACATGAACTGGGAGCAGTCTAGAGCGATGGGGAGAGACAAGATCTCTTGCTATACTGAGATGTTGCTTGAAACACTCATTGAAGGGCAGATTAGATTAGATATTTTTGAGCACATGAGCCAGTGCTGGGTGTGTCATTAGCTGACAACCTGTGTCTGTAATGTTTTAACACTAGAAAGGCCATGTTTTTTACTACGTACTATTAAACTCATGGCCAGCGGAGTCAGATTTATCCAGCATTACAGCATCGATTTATGCACCAGCAGCGACCTAATTTGTTTACAAAGATTACAAAACCATGTATTCCAAAACACTTTTCTTGAAATAAAGGACACAACTGAATCAATTTCAACATTTGTATTTCTAAATTACAGCAGTTTTGTTATATAGGCTAAAATAAAATGTATCATAGCATGTACTGTTCTCATTATGTGGCAACACAATTTAACAGCAAGCCAAACTCTGTCCAATAAATGCATAAGAGTCAGGGATCATCTTAGTTGTGCTTTTAATAAGATGCCGTTGTAGATGCATTCATGAATCAAGAGTGAAACTGTAGAAAACACAACAAAGTACCTGAGCAATTCAATAACGTAACATAACATAAGCATTCAATAGTGTTAGAGCTGGAGCAATGACAATGTAGCTATAGCTTACTGCTACATACCACATGAATTTTAAATAAACCAAAATGTCTGTATTTTTACTATAAATGTATATTAAATTATAATAATGCACTTGCACTTTACATAAAACATAGTTCTCACAGCAGCCTATATTCTATTTTAGCTAATATCAGCTCCACACCAGGCAAGCACATGTTACAAGCTATAGAGTCTCTGGTGGACTGAGCGGTTAGTGCTGTCACTGGATCATCATTGGTAGTGCTGTGTTAAGCTGAACCGGTCATGGTCTGGTGAGGACTGTCTCAAGCTTGCCCTCATGGCTGCGCTGGCCCCTGCCTCTGTTTCCCTTAGCTATGCTGCTATAGCCTTATTCTGCCGGGGTTTTCCTTATTGCACGCAGGCACCTCTGTCTCTTCTGCTCTGCTTGCTAATATACCTTTTGAACCCCCTAACAATGTTTTTTTTTTCTCGTTTTCCTCGGCTCTGGGCACCTGCATAAAATCTACATAAAAGCTGAAATAAATCTGTAATAAATCTATTTTAGCTATTATTTTGAAATGACCTATTCTGGAAATAAAGTAGATAACCTAATTGACTTAACACAGGAAATGTATGGTAACATGAAATGTGTGGAGTTGAAAAATTATGAAAAATTGAATTTTGATTCAAAGAGGCATTCTTTAACATACTGTATTCCATAATAGTGCCATAGTTTTGCCTAAATGCTCAATTGTGAATCACTACATGGTAGATGTACTTCTGAATACATCTTTTAATTGTAATAACAGTAACTATAATTCACCTGTTCCGATTCCTAATTAATTTCCTAATTTAAATTTAAATTCCTAATTTAATTTGTATGAAACAAAATGTTTTTTCAAAATGGTTCATTTTCAGATACTGTACAGTGTTACGAGAAATAGTAGTAAATAATTTTATTATTAAATACAGTTTGATAATGTTGAATAACTACATATTTGATATTATATGGGTGGTAGATAATGCAAAATGCTCTTCTGTAATATTTTATTGCAGGTTTAACTTGTAACTTGTTTATTTTAAGAATACATAAAGGACTGGTGAGTGGCTCATCCTGTTAAGGCAATGTGCAATGTTTATGTTATGGATGGGCTACACAGCGTAATGTCAAATCCCACCCACGTCAATGCTAACTGCAGTCAGCAGCTCCAAAAGGCAGCAGTAGCATCACCCAGGGAGGGAGGGACTTGTCAGTGTGATGTCCATGTTTAACTGGGTTAACTGGGCACCTGCAAGATCTGTGTCAGCTTACCTGGTGAATTGCAGGGTGAAAATAAATAGCCTAGTTTCAGTGGAAAGTGCATCCTTGCTCACAAACAGACATAACATTGCTTATTAATAATTTGGTCATTCCAAATTAAAGAAGTAGGGGTAAAAAGTTAAAAGATCAAAAATAAATTTATATGCTACTTGGTTTATTTATGTGTGTGGCTCCTTGGACTTTCTGAATTGCCATATTGTAGATCATACTAGATACTAAATAGTAGTAGCTTTGAATTAATGTTTTATTTGACCTATGTTTTTTTTAATTAAAAGTATTAAAGTGTTTAAATCTAAATATTGCTCATTCTCCTTAAGTTATGAAAGGAAACAAACTATTAAAAATGAAAATATGCATAACTGAACCATTTTTGCGACTGTGAAACGGATTTTACAGTGGTAGAACTTTCGTTTGCATGTATTTGGAAGATGGTTTTTCCTTTCCTTTATATCCTTGGATATATTTGTATAAGGTATATTTGATTTGATATATTGTATCTGATATCCTTTCTTATATTGAAAGTTGCTTTGGATAAGAGCACCAGCTAAATGAATGTGATGTAATCTACAATATTGTTGTATTGCCCTGAGTTCTGAAAGGAAAATATGCAATTAAGTGATCAATCTGTTTTTTTCTGTATTGGGTATCTAGCTGCAGAAGACTTAAATCTCACTGCATAGTAACTAAGCAGCTTGCTGTCTCACACTATTCTCTTTTCTCTAGCCAATCTCCCCATCCTGTTCTGCACGTTACCTCTCTCACTATAATATAATTGCAGATCCCTGTAACAGAGTGAAATTGCTTCTTTGTCCACAGCCCAGAAGAAACTATAGCCGTCAACTTGTTATTTCAGCATTCATTCCCTATGTTGATGAATGTACAACCAGGCCAAACTGCAGAAAATACATGGCAACAAAACTGTCAAAAGAATGAGGGAGTGAAAGTGAGTAGTTTGTTCCAGTGTTGAATTCCCACACTACTCAGTTAGATTCAAAGAAGGCTGTTTCTTCCCTTCAGATTTAATTTGTATTTTCCCACTACTTTACGCTTTGGAGTAGACAACCAACCAATCTACAATCAAGACATCCAGGCTATTGTTGCTTTCAGCTATTTTATTTCCTAGTTAGCCAAAGCTAACCCACCAAAATATGATGACAAAAATGCAAGGCAATTATCTACATTTTCATGCTAATATCCATTCTAAATACATTACCCTTCCCCCATCTTCATTAATGTACAATGGATTATCCGAAGTACATCCAAAACCTTTTTTACACTCCATCCAACAGCATAGCCACAGCATGTCTGTATCAATACAATGTTTCTGCCCATCATCATCAGCACGTCACCCGTGGGTGTCTTTATCAGCACGTTCTTGAATGTCAGCCTTAAAGGAAGCCCCAACAAACTGGCAGTAATGTAAATGGTGCAAAAAAGTCTCCATAAGCAAAGGTGCTATCATTTATGAGATGATTTCCAGCTCACGTTTTCTCTTGACAAACCAAACTGTAGTCAACTGCCAGAAGCCTCCCCATACCTCCTAATACATGGCTTGCCTCTAGAGCAGTGGTCTCCAACCCTGGTCCTTGAGAGCTACAGGGTCTGCTGGTTTTTGTTTTCACCTTAAAATCAGCACCCAGTTGAGACCCAAGACACCAGGTGAGTTGAGTTAACTGTGTAATCAACTGCTCTAATTGATTCATGAAGCGCAGAGTCACTATGAAAACCAACAGACCCTGTAGCTCTCCAGGCCCAGGGTTGGATATAGCTGCTCTAGAGGGTGCTGTTCGCATCTCTGCTCTTAGATTCAGTGTTAATCTGATTTGAGTTTATTGATATGTGCTATCTACATTTTTTAAAACACATGCTAGAAATGTACATTTTGGGTGATAATTTTATTAAAGGGTAAACTACTAACTGTAACTATAAAGATAGATCACTAAAAGAGTTTCTGGCTGTTTCCATCTGTATCCTTCATCCACTGCCTTCTTGATAGTGAATATAATTGCACCACAATTGCTAGCATGTGCTTCCTTTCGATGTGTTTAACATTTGCAATACTGCTATACATTAATGTAAGGGGTATGCGAATTACAACAGATTTCTCCCATTAAATGCTGTGTGAGATGGGGTCTGGCATTTTCATTGTGAAAATTAGCATCTGACAGCTTTAGAGGCTTGTAGCAGCCAATAATGTAATAACTGCCAATAACGTAATAATTTTTCCGTTCTTAATGTAATAAAAGCCGATAATGTAATAACTGACCAATAATGTAATACATTTTCTGAACCAATAACGTAATAACTTTTTGCATATAATGTAATAAGTTATTACATTATTGGCTGGGTATTACATTATTAGCTGGGTTTTTAAATAAATCATAAAAAATGTAATAACAGGAGCCGATAATGTAATAATATACTTATATCGCTTTAAGTTTTATTTATTGGCTATAAAGTGTCACACTTCTATGACACTTACCCTTGCTTCCTCTTTCAAATAGCTGCTCAAAAACCTGACCACACGCGCGCGCACGCACGCACGCACACACACACACCTACTCTCTCTCTAGGAATTATGACTATTTATTTGTTTGTGGTGCTTGGTTAGACTTATCTCCAGCCCTGCCTTCTACTCCTTAACCATTTGAGTACCAAATGAAGTGCGAGCACATATGTTTGCAAACAATATAATATGAAATCTATACCTCTTTGAAGATGCTTTGTCCACGAATACAAAGACCACCATTTATTTTCATGAAAAATGTCATCTTTAATTAAATGTATTTAAATAACTTTTTCAACCAAACTGTTTCAACCACACTATTATAGCTATTCAGCACTATCTCTCTCTCTATGTATATATACCAAACCTGACTCCTGAAAGGTTACATGAAAATGTATTACCAAATCAGAATCCTTGCCCTATTGAAATCCCTGGCTATTTGAATACAGTCTTGACAAGCTCAACAAAGAGTCTAAAACCGAAGCAAATGATATCTATAGTTCATTCTTTTTTATTTTTGCCATTTTCTCCAATTTTAGTCGTTATACCAATTCTCTGTGTGTATCACGGTCCTAGTCGATGCGCTATCCTCTGTTGGTCTGGGGAGGGTGTAGACTACCACATGCCTCTGATACATGTAGAGTCGCCAACTGCTTCTTTTCACCTGACAGAGAGGCAGAGGTGGGAGTAAGTCACACTTGTGCAAGTCACAAGCAAGTCTCAAGTCTTAACCTTCAAGTCTCAAGCAAGTCCCATGTCACTGTGTTTAGACTCAAGCAAGTCAAGTCTAGTCACCATGAAAGAAGTGCTTAAAACAAGAGAGAAAGGGACACAATGGCAAGCCATGTCATAAGAAAACTGCACCTGTTCGTGAGTTAGTTAGTTTCTACAACTAGGGATGGGCATGGTTTGGATTTTATCAATACCAATACCACTATTGATACTGCTTATCAATACCAATACTTATCGGTACTCTTATCGATACTTC
Organism: Anguilla anguilla; assembly: GCF_013347855.1. Taxonomy (NCBI): domain Eukaryota; kingdom Metazoa; phylum Chordata; class Actinopteri; order Anguilliformes; family Anguillidae; genus Anguilla; species Anguilla anguilla. The sequence continues at coordinate 35,009,909 of NC_049203.1, read as the reverse complement.
CTAATTTGGTGTGCAAAAGACATGTTTTTAAAATAATTATCAGTACTACTTTTATATTAGTTTGGGCAAAAAATATTTAACAAAGTAGTTCTGTTGATAAAATGAAACATATTGTTTTCTGAGACAAAACATGATGCTGGGACCAATGGTATAGATACTGTAAATGTAATATGTATCAAGAGAATGTTTAGTTCTTTAAAAAAAGGGACGGTAAACCATCCTTTATTATTATGATAAAACTGAAAGATGTGTTACCAAAGTTATCTTTGTAGGTCATGTTATATACTATATTTTACAGTTTAGAATTTTGCATTAAGAGGTTGAAAGTTGAGCACAAGGGATAATAGTGAAGAAGAAGTTATTTAAATACACTTGATTAAAGATTATATTTTTCATGGAAAGAAGTGGTGGTCTTTTTTATTTGAGAACACAGCATCTTCAAAGAGGTATAGATTTCATATTATACAACATAAGAGTAATTGTCTGTGTTTGCAAACATGCGTGCTCCCACTTAATTTGGTACTCAAATGGCAAAGGAGTATAAGGCAGGGCTGGAGATAAGTCCAACCATCAAGTTACACAAACAATTAATTCCTAGAGAGAGAGAGAGAGTAGGTGAGTGTGTGTGTGTGTTTTCTCAGAGTTAGGACTAAGATTCAGGGGTCAGGATTGGCCTGGTTTTTGAGCAGCTATTTGAAAGAAGCAACAGTAAGGGCCTAAGTGTTATGGAAGTCTGACACTTGATAATAAATAAAACTTATACATAGTGATACAAGTATATTATTACATTATCGGCTCCTATTATTACATTTTTAATGATTTTTATTAACCCAGCTAATAATGTAATAACCAATCAATAATCTAATAACTTATTACATTATGTGCAAAAAGTTATTACGTTATTGGTTCAGAAATTTTATTACATTATTGGTCAGTTATTACATTATCGGCTTTTATTACATTAAGAACGGGAAAATTATTACGTTATTGGCAGTTATTACGTTATTGGCAGTTATTACATTATTGGCTGCTACAAGGCTGTCTGTCAATGTTTAATGGAATGCACCTTACTTGCGACACCATTCATAAGAATATATCTTGCAGGGAAATGGGAATAACTCCATTCTGTGTCTAGTCAGCTTTCCTATCACTAACATAACGGTTACATATAACAGGCTCCAGTTACATGATAAGAATGTAAGTCTCAGTCTTTCCATTTTATTTGTTTGTTTGGTTTTTTTTGAGTGTGTATATTTATTGCAAAACAATTAAGTGTGACAGATATATATTATCTATCTCATTCTGGTGAAAACAAAATTAAATGTCATGCAAGCATAAAATTTCACTGTGTGAATAAAAAAGGGATTGCTGCAGCTGGAATTTACATGATCCCCGCTTCAATAGAATGTTGGCCTTTGGTGAGGAGAATAGAAAAACCTAAATGAAGCCAGGCTCTGTGATCCAAATCAGATTGCTCTCATTTTGTGCATTATGAACATGTTGACAAAAGAATTTCAAAAAGCCCTTTTGAATTAAAAATATAAAAGAGAACTATTTTTCCCCTGGATCACAGGGGTCTGCTTTAATAGAAATCTCCTCTAGATTCCCACAGAATTTGAAACCATTGGAAGTGACTGAATCAATTGCTTGTTGCCTTTAGGCTTAGAATTAGAGTATTGATGCTACTGTCACTTTGTTAATGGCTTGTTGGCAGACTGATCACTTAATTAACTTGAGATGGTGGAAATGCTGAGTATTATATGGAAGAATGTCCAATTACCTGGGCTTAGAAACATTTCACAATGCAGATAGATGAAAACTGTTACTATAATCACTATGATCATTGCTGTTACAATAGCTACTATTATTTCCCTTATTATTGCAGTAGTAGTATTTTGATTAGTAGCAGCATAAAAGGTTTTGAGCTGAGCTATATGAGCAATATGTTAAGTGACATGAAGACAACACAATGTTCTGTGAAAGAACACCTTGTTTTTCATTGCGATTGAGCAAAAAACAAAAAAGATGCTTTGGGCCATTATAGTTGTGAATGCTGCTGAATAACAGAATCTTCATGATTGTATTCTCAGCAAAAAAGTAAATTTTGTAGTTCAAAGCAACTATTCAGCATTATTATATTTACCCCTTCTTTCTTGCAATTTGGAACATCAAATTATTTTTTAAGCCACATTCATCCATTCAACCACTTCAAAATTGGGAAAATGAAGGCAAGTATGCTGTTCCCTCTAAAATGTTGTCACAACTGCTTTTTTTTTTTTTTTTTTTTTACAGTTTACTAGTTAAGCTCATGTAGATATTTGAGTCGGAGGACAGTTCTTGTCCTGCTTGTGAAGACACACTCTGGATACTTGAGGGAGCCAACTTATGTGCGTGACACAACACAGACATTTCACCTGGGCAACACAATGACCAATTCTGTGCACATACCAAAATATGGGGCCCATCAACACATTGCATCAGTACCTTATAAGATGAGCTTGCGAGCAGCAGCCCAAAGTTTTTTGAGGACAGGAAATACACATGTAACCTTTGTTTGTATGTGTATTATTTAAATCTTTAAATTGTCATTTTTGTAACTGGTAATATCTGAACTATTTACATTGAACTATTAAGTCTATACATTTCCATTTATGTGTATATTGTATTCAGTCTTCATTAAGTATTTTAGTTCCCCCTTTTGTGTTCCCCCTGGGACCTTAATTAGGGAATACCTTGGTGTACAGCTAGTTTTGGGAGGATTGTGCTTTGTAACATGTTGATGTGCTACTGCTCCTGCCACGTTGGCTACTTCCATTAAATGTTATAATTAACGATACCCACTGTAGCCCAGTTCATTATACCCTTGCCTCGACTGAGACTTGGAGAACAGCCTCTTCCAAATATTTGGGTTACACACATATCGCCTCACATTCTGCAGTTGGTGCTTTACTGGTCCAAATAAGGAGCAAGCTTGAAAGGCGATGATCTACCCCAGCCATGTTCTTATCTCATGACTAACGCCGGGCACCCACCGCACGCGTAGCGTAAGCGGCGCGGCGCGTAGTGTGTCTCCACTGGTTCCATTTGTGTCGCGCAAAGGCTTGCTTAAAGCTCTATATTCCTAGTAGCTCTCGCAGTCTGCAGTGGGATTACATCGTGTATATCACGTTTGTTCTCGACTGTTGATTATTGGTAAGTTAATACTTGGTGAGAGACCTTTTTCAGTCTGTTAGGTAATATTTTTTTAACACATGTAAATACGTGAGAAAGTAAACGCTTTAAAGAATTACCATAAGCTTAAATCGCAACGTAGCCTACATAATAATCAATCTCAAACTGCATTAATTTATTTGCTTGGTTAACAAGCGTACCAAATTTGTGAAGAATATGTAATGATCATAATAATAATAATAATAATAATAATAATAAATAATCCATAATCAACCATTGGGAATTCCGGTGTCGTCTTGTTTTCACGTCAAAACATTTATATGATCATATTTAGTAAAATCAGTTAATCCTCAAAAAGATAGTGTAACAGTTTAAACTTGAAGGGATATGAACACCACAACGTCATGAACACCGGAAGCTTTGAAGTACAAGTGCAATAAAGGCTTGCTTACAACTTCATTTATAAAATAGGTGCATTTTCATCGGCAAGACCACTAAATCTGCACTGTGGATTATCTGGTTTTATTAGCAAGCCCTTTTTGAAAGCACGGCGAACGAAGACATCGGAAAAGTCAAATAGGCTGAGCAATGGTTGGTTAAAAACTACCTTCCAACACTCAAGCTAACAAACCGCTGCTCGGTGCATTCACTTCTATATCATTCAATAGGCTACGTCTTTCTGTGGTGTATTTTCAAATTTACCCCGCCCCCTCCGCAAAATAAGATAGCGAAACTAAGTTTGCCTTTTTCCCAGGTTCCAGTTTTAATTTTTTTTTTCCTGCCAGGACAATAGAAAAACGAAAAGGCTTATATTTTTTAGCTGCTTATAAAATATCTGGTGTTTATCTGGTTTTATCTTTCTCCACTACTGCAAGAGGGAACTAGGGACACACCCCCAGTAATATAAGGATGAAATATAAATCAGAGCATGTATACCTAGCATTTTAGAGCATATTTCTGTGTATAAACAGGCCATCGTGACGTGACAAGCCGAAAAAATAGAACAGAAGCGAAAAACTACGCTTCAGTTCGCTTGTGTCGCGCGAGCTTCGCAGCCGGTTCGCGACGCGTTCGCATCTGGTGGAGACGACGTCGCCCGCTGCCGTTGTAATAACAGTACTTCAACTACGCTTCAGATACCCGCGTAGTGCGCTTGCGGTCGATACGCGTGCGGTGGGTGCCCGGCTTAAGAATAGAATTGTTTTCTGAAGCAGGTTGCCCTTGCATAATACAAGTGTTCATTCTAGTACATTCGAGTTTACCACATACTTCCTCTTGCATTGTTGGGAGGATTGTATTCCTAACACCACAGTGGGAGGGTCCATTTGGAAAACAGTGTCAAATTGATTCAAATGAAGGGGCATCATAGGTTTTGCCTTTTGTTTGTGTGATCCCTCTGACCCAAACATACTCCTATAGGTTGTCCATTATGATCATGACACTGTACTTTGCCCTTGTCACCCCCAAGTCAGGGCAGTTGCAAGACTGCTGGTACACAGGAGGCAGTGGGTGGGACTGTGTCTGAAGCTGTACCAGGCACAACTTTAACTAAGGGTCTGAATGATGATACCACAGAGTTTTTCTCCACAATGAGCTCCCCTCCTAGCTGCCTGCTATGAATATTATGACCACATTACAAACATGACCATATTAGAAACGTAGAGCGACTTGCTTAATTTGTTAGGCATCACTCAAGGTTTCAAGCAAATCGCAAGGTACAATATACTGCTTCACAAGTTATGTTTACTTATAACCTTGCTTGAACAGGTTATTTCCCAGTTATTGGGCTCATTAACTAATTAGTCTTAGCTGTTTAAAATCTTAGCTTAACATTGCTAACATTCAGCTTGACTGCTCTCCTCAGTCACTACCTGATCTGCATAACGTTACTCAGCTTCATTTATTAATTTGTTTTCCCAATAACCTACTTGAGACTTTTAGTTAGATAACGTCATTAATTATAACCAGCTTATACATTTTTCCCACAAATAAATTCACCCTCTAGAGAGCTTCAAATCAATATTTGACATTAGCAGAAAGCAAAATATCTAGTTAAATAAGTGCAACAAATAATACAGCCTAGTGTGGACTGTGATGACCAGATTTATTTAACTAAACCTTTTAATGCAAATAATATTACAATCTTGAAAAGCCAAATTTCAAAATTAACTTAGGCTATATCAGGTCGGTATTAATTTTCTGGCAAAAGTGGTCAACGTATTGTTTGTTCTCTTTGCTGGGGTCTGGTCTTGACTCTGACGGCAATTGTGGAAATTTATTAAATTGATAAATTTGCTTGATTTAGAAAAGTTTTTACAACTTAAGCTTGCACACATAGGCCTCAAATGTCATGTTGTCATTCCCTTCATGTTTGTTAGATTTTTCGAGACTTCCGGAATCTAAAAAAATGATTGAGCACCGTCTATAAGTCATTAATTCAAACTTGCTAAATCTAGGCCTGCCATTAAAAGTATTAACAAAATTACGCCAAGTCACAATAGTGGTTATCTTTGCTCACACAAATTAAACAAGCTGCATTCCAAAGCAATGCAACCCAATGTGTCCTAATTTCAAGTAACTTGGCCCTGTGTGTTTAAGCATAGAGCACACTGAGGGGGCAAACATGTGTGGACCAGTTTGTAAGACTCAATATTTAAAATTTGTATTGGTATGTATTTATTTATCCCCCACCCTTTCTGTAGCATGAATAATTGTTTGCTTTTTAGTATAAATGTATGTTTGTAACTGTGAATGTTATATGCTGCTAGGTCCCCATATGGATCATGAAGTATTCTATGTATGTATGTATGTATGTATTGTAGCAGGATCTGGGGAAAGGCAACCACACATCAGGTAGAGGTGCAATAAGCTGACAATCACCAGATTTGGTTAGGATTCAGTCAATTTACTGAATACCTTTATTGAACTCAAAATGAAAGAAAAAGAAAGCAAAAAGCCTATGTTTGTTTTGGAGACTAACTGTACTCAAAGGTTCCCTGTCTATACTGGGGCTGCTAAGCAGCTTGCCCAGGTGCAAACCAGCAACCAAAAACACAAAGCAGTAGGGATGAGCGAGTACACCATTATCTGTATCTGTATCTGTTCAACCAACAAAATTATCTGTATCCGTACTCGGAATGGGCGGGGCTTAGATTACTGAACTCAGACATTCAGTGCTACTGCAACCAAAGTATGAGTTAAAAACAGAAATGCGTTGTTTTAGTTTCACTAGTAGACGATACATGACAACTATGCCGAATACGGAGTTTCGCGGCGCCACCATTGTCGCTCTGGACACGCACCCCCTCCCTGCAGTCACATCTGAAACTACAGCCCCCACCCATGACATATGGACAATATTGTCTGTCTGGGCATTCATAAAAATATTCTTTCCCCACTCAAAAATTGTATTCCGTCATAGCAACAAATAAACCCGACAGTAGCCCTAAAATATGCCAATACAGCAGTGAAAAGGCTGCTCACTGAATAACGAAATAAACAAGACAAAGTTTTAAAAAATGATACCATGTCATTCTACGGTCAATATCTGGGCCTAAATATTGAATAAATACACAACCTTACCGTTGGTTTTACGCGTAGAGATGTTCCCTTTGAGACTGAGTGGTCATATATTGTCTTGGACAATCCGCGCATTTACGCGAAATATACGCGCATTTGTGATGCTTGTGTACCTTCCAAAATAGGTGTGCATAATACCACACGTGTCGTTTACGGCGTTGTTGCCCTTTTTAGTAAAGACTGGCTTGATTGACAATTCTTTTATTCAGTAGGTGAGAGTATAAGCTTTCTAACGATGTATAACATGTCTAATTTTGCTTTTGGAATAGCATTTTATAGGTCAGGGTAACCAAAAATGTTCTTATCAACGCATTCACTCTGGTACTAGCAGTAAAAGACGCTGTTATCGTTTCTCTGGTTTTATTAGTTTTTTAAATGAACTGACGGTGTGAAGACAGTAGTAGACAGAGCGCCCCAGGTTACAGTTGGCTAACTACGATGTACTGTATGTCTTGTGATTTCAGGTGAGCGATGACGTCTAAATTTGCACAAAAGTGATATTGCATTAGTACAGTGGATGTATAAGAATGCTAGGATGTCAATGTTGCTAGTAGAGTGTGTGTATGAGATTGCTGAATGTTTGGAAATACAACAAGTACATGCTTATATCATGTAGTCGCTAGCTAACTGGCTAGTTAGCCCCACTGTAGCAGCTAGTTAACTGGCTAGTTAGTCCCACTGTAGCAAGCTAGAAGCTAGAAATGTCTGTTTGTAGTCAGTAATATGTGCTTACATGTGAATGTCCAGTAAATGTAAATGTGTTTAGCTATGGTGAGAATAATGTGTTGATCCGAATCTGAAAATTGCAAACTTTATTTTATTGAGAATATATGACAATAGATAACAGATCACTGTGGACAGAGTTTCTGTGACGATGGCAAGATTGTGTTGTGTGGCGCAGCAGCAGTGAACTTTGTATAGGCTTTGTGTAGAGGAGGAGCTCTGTGTGTGGCTAGCATATCACGAGTATGGATATTGACACATTTTACTCGGATGGTACTCGTGCTCGTAAAAAGTACATAATCCGTACCGGATACTCTTTTCATCCGAGTATTCGGCTCAACCGTACAAAAGAGTGCCGCAATCCAAGTCCGTTCCAAAGTCCAAAATCCAGTCTGGTTTCTCAGTACAGTATTTCCAGGGTCTACAGTCAAAACAGGTTCAAAAACAAAGCACAGGTTAAACACAGATCTGTCCACAAATCACTTTCAATAAATGGCTCTCACTAACAACACAACCATGCTTTTCCCTGAAGGTACTTCACGTTTCATTTTTCACAGCTGCGTGTCATTTAGCTTGTTGGCTACTTGGGGGGGACCCATGACTCCACCTGCTGGAGCCACCTTGCCTTCATATGACGCCCCTGCACCACTCGTCCCCATATCTTTCCACACACCCTCCCCCTCAGTTCTGACCTCGAGGGAGGTGCGAATTGCACCCAGAGCGCATCTCGTCTCGACAGGGCGTTAGCATTCCCATGCTTGTTTCTTGACCTTTTTCTTATTGGCTGGCTTGGGCTAATTCTGGATTGCTTCCGTTTTTTCCCCTTGCGGTTTTATATTTTCCCTCCCAATGTGGAATCTGAGTTACTCTGTGTCTTCCATCCCCAGTTGACATTTATTGGGGTTTGCAGTCAGCTCTGCCTCCCATAGTACACCCAAGAATGTATCCAGCTTCCTTTTATGGTCCTCCCAGTCTTCAGATGGAATATAATCTTTGTGCTCCTCAGATTCCTCTTCAGCATCATTACTTTCAAAATACTTGAACAGTCATGGGTGGATCAACTCAGCAGTATCATGTGAAGTGACAAATAGAGTTTGGTCATCATTAGAGGACTGAGTCTCATCTTCTTACCCAGAGGAATCCTTCACTCTCTCATTCATATTCCTTTTCAATCCTCCAGTACTTCTGCTGTTCTCATCATTTCCCACATACTCCTCTTCTTCCCCCTCATCCTCCTCAATCTCCATCATCCTCATCCTCTTCCTCCTTAGGGGGACCACCACCATAGCGATATATACTCAACAGCTCTTGAATGGGCATTTCTCCCTCTCGAGCAAGGTCAATCCCTGTGCTGAAGTGTGTTTCTCCCTCTAGCATCTCCTCTTCAAGAGTTTGTTCATCAGCGTAATCATTAATGAGCATGTCAGCTGATGGATCAAACTCATGGTCATCAGAGCCAGCTAAAACTCCTGCTGGGCTCAAGCTCCCAAAGGTCGACTCCACCTTGTTTTCTACGCTAAAAGGGTCATGATTCAGGTCATCAAAACTTCCCCAACTTGTCCTTGGCTAGTTTTCTTGAGTTGCCATTCTTTCAAAGGCCTGGAAGTCTCCACAACATCCTGCTTGGTTATTTTTGGAATGAATTGTCCAGGATTGACTTGGGTTCTTGAGGCAGATGCGCTAGCGCCCTGTGCTGCGCTTAGTCGTTGCACAGCTGCATTCAGGAGTGCATACTACCGCTGTTGTTCCGTGATAAATTCATCATGCCTTTCTTGTTGGGCTAGGTTGGTTTTTATCAGCTGCTCCAACAGTTGTTCCATAATGACAAAACTACAAACTGTTATCCTATTGTACAACTGTAATTCTTCTACCAAAGCACCAGAGGCACTGTGCCCGCATTCTCCTCCAACTGTAGCAGGATCTGGGGAAAGGCAGCCACACATCAGGGAGAGGTGCAGTAATCTGACAGACAATCATCAGAGTTGGTTCAGGATTCAGTGAATACTTTTATTGAACTCAAAATGAAAGATAAAGACAATAAGCCTTTCTCCGTTTTGGAGACTAACTGTTCTCAAAGGTTCCCTCTCTATACCAGGGCTGCTAAGCAGCTTGCCCAGGTGCAAACCAGCAATCCAAAATCCAGTTCAGGTTCTCAGTATTTCCAGGGTCTACAGTCAAATCAGGTTCTCAAGCAAGGCGCAGGTTATACACAGATCCGTCCACAATTCACTTCCAATAAAGGGCTCTCACCAACAACATCATCACCACCACCACCACCACCATGCTTTTCCCCATAGGAAATTCATACCCTGCAGCCACACCCTTGGGTTTAAATAGGGTGCATTAATTGTTTCATTTTTTGCAGCTGCATGTCGTTTGGCTCGTTAGCCACTTGGGGGGGACCCATGAGGGGAGACATATTCTTTGATGGCCTGGAGCATTTGAAAAAGAATTATTATTATTATTATTATTATTATTATTATTATTGTCATTCTAATAAAGGCTGTTAAGTTGAACAGTATTTTGGTATGCACCGATTTTGTGCCCACAGTTGCGGGGGGGGGGGAGGGGGAAGAGGGCAGCATTTCAAAATTCCGTTAAGGGCCCCAATTTAGTCAGGGGAAGCACTGGTTAGCTTGCTGTTAGCAAAATATTTATATTATGGATCCAGTGTCATTTAAGACAGAAAAATGTGAGGATAAAAACGTCCAAGTTTTAATCACCAGCTTAAAGCACAGACTGTGATGCTTATGTGAAACGCCATTCATTTTCCAAAGACAAATTCTCCTTTGATCCAGAAATCCATGTATGGGCAAAGTTTTTTGCTCTGTGTTACACCAGACTTCTAAGGCCTAGTCACACATTACAGCATAAACATATGATTGATTTATAAACAAAACAGTAGGTACATGTGGTGTGAGCAATTGTCATAAATACCTATTTTTATACATTTTTTTTTCTTTGCAGGATTATGAATTTGAATGCACATGGAATGATAGAATAAAATTTACATCAAGGCTAATAAATGGAGCCCAGGCAGGGTTGACCCCTTTTGCTCCAGGGGGTTCATGGAAGGAGGAGGGTGCTGGGTTATGATTAAAAAGTTGACTTACAGAAAGTGTTATATAAGCAATTATATAAAAATATCATAATAACCTATGTTTACTTGATAAATTTATTTCACTAAGTGCTGAATGTTTACTTTTAATAGCCTATATATGTTAACTGTAAGTAGCTTCACCCCATACAAAGTATCTGTTGAAAATGTAAGTAAGAGGAGACAGACTCCAGTTGCTGTATAAATAAAGTACGTTAAGGGATCCGAGGACATGTCAAGTTGGAGGAGGCCCACATGGTTAGTCTTGGTATGGAATCCCTGATCCTAGACCATGATTGGCCATAAAGATAATTTTTTCAACAGTCCTTTGTCTCTAAAAACAACATGTATTGCATTTTATAATTTTGAAGACCATACTTGTACCTCTTCCTGACTTGAGCTCCTGACTCTGTCGTTTATTATCTTTATCTTCAACACCATGATTTTTGCTAGGAAATTCCGACAAGGGGGTGGGTAGAGGTGACCAGGACAGCCCTGAAGCAGGTCAGTGATCTCAGCATACCTACCTTAAGATCATTTTAATCCTGTACATTGCCACTAATATGCTTCCTTTCTTACAGTACTATAGTCTCTACGAATGTATTTATCTCAGTGCAGCCCTGGTTTAGTGTAAAGGTAGGTATAAAAAAAAAAAAACATTAATAGCTCCTTATTCCAAGATGTTTGGAGGGGAGAGGGGATGTGGTTACCCAAGAACTTGCAGGGTCATCTACAACAAACACACCGTTTAGATGTGGTGGAGCTACTGAATAGAGACTCACTGTCATTTCGGGCCAGCCATAGTAAACCTGTAATATGAAGAGAAGGATTTTGTGGCCTGCCCATACACAGGGCGGACAGCTCAAAGGGCTTCTGCCTCTAAAATGTCCTCCATGAAGCCCCCCCCCCCCCACCCCCACACACAAAAACACACACACACACACACACACCTTCAGTTCCAGGATGCCAGCAATGGATTTAAGCACAGATATCCCATTCTGGTCAGCCTGCTCAGGAAGCTAAAGTAAGCGGCTAAGCCAGACCCAGGAGCTAAAGGGAAAAGGATTGGGGGGTGGGGGGGGAGTGTAAGTTCTGCTGTCAGATTGTATTTGGTGACGTTTCAAATCTGGAGTTTGAGAAAGATATGGAGAGAGCTCTAAACTGCATTAAGCATTGCCCCCCTATCTAAAGCAACCAGAGCCTGCATTGAGCTTCTCAATGTCAGCCCTCTCATTCATATAGTCCAATGTTGTGCCTTTTCACATGAAATATTGCTTCAGCTGCACTTTATTTTCTTTACTTAGATGAGCCGAGGGATACTCGTACAGCCAAGCACCACTGAGCAGTGAAAGTGAAATGGAAACCTATTTTACCAGCACATGAAGTCAGGCCCGTTATCAGCGGTGACTCGGTACCCCTGTGCCTCACTGGCGTGTCAGAGCGACCCACAGGTTCACGGCAGTTCGTGCTTTCAGATAAGTGAATTACATCTTCGTGGGGCGCGGTCACAGTGAGAGAGTCATGGAGATTTTCAGATTGGCTCAGCATGCCACTCCTTATCTTCCCTCTCTCATTCGTCTTTACAAAGGGGAGGGAGGTGATGTATAAGAACGATGTTCAACAAATAAACGCAACTCTGAACTGTTTTCCCACTGCTTTGTCAATCTCATGAATAGTAAAAACAATGTTACAGCCAGCATGTTTCACGCTGATATATAATTTTAACTTTCAACTCTGTTCTGACTTCTCCAATCTGTCAATTTCCACAATGGTTTTATTTTGTAAGCTCACATTTACTAATAATTAGTCACATTTGTCAATTACTGATGAAAACATTATATAAATTTTGTCAAATATGTTGTATGACATTTCTTAAAGGGGTAACATGGTGGTTGAACGTGACGCTTCCCAGTTGTCTTTAGGCAACAACAAAACAAATGTGCATAATTTTTTTATTATTCAGTCATTTCAATGTACTTTGAAACGTATTTTTCTAAGCCTAAATTTCCCACTATAAAAGTTCACCCGAACCATCTGGGCGTGGCAATGAGAACTGTCAGTTAGCTATGATTGACAGACCGTGCCCCGTTACCATAGCTACCCCCATGATAAGCGCTCTTTTTGGGAGACTTTTCACAAGCTAGCTAGCTTAGTAGTACATCAAGTATCGATAGATAGCTAAGATAAGGACGTTGACTTATATCCAATTATAAATTTTGCTATCTAGCTAGCCAAGTTAAGATAAAAGCACAACTATAACGTCCTCATAAAAGCAAACTAGCTAGCTAACGTTATTGATAACATTGCCTTATGAAAGCAAACTACCTAGTTAGCTAACGTTAGCTAGCTAGCTAGCTAAATGAATATAACCAGAAATAATCTAATAGTCCTTAAAAGGCACTCTAATTTAAGTGAACCTAACGTTAGTCAAATATTTGCATTGTCTTGCCCGTAAGCCAGCGGCGCAAACTATGGGTCTCGAGTTATCCATGGGTTTACGGGGCGTGGAAAGGGGAGGTGGTTACTGTGTTCGTGACGCACCAAGTTGACAACTTTCTCAACCGGTTGAAAATAGGACGATAAATTTAAAATGCATATTTCTCCAGAAATACAGAACGGACATATTTAATACTTTACTCATTGTGTTTCTTCAATGCCTCTTGTGCAAATGGCACATAAAACCGAGAAAGTGTGAAAATCACCATGGTACTCCTTTAACTAAAACTGCACTTGAATACACAGGCCTAAAAATACCATGTGAAATTATGGAGGCAATGCACTCTGTATATTCAACATTGAGTTGTGCAGCACAGAACTAAAGGATCTTGTTTAAATTACTTGTCATGCAATAACCTTAGAGTATTACGATCTGGCCCAGGTTGACACTGATGTGAGATACGTCCTTCTGATGTATGGAGATGTGCATTGCTATTATACCAATCGCAGGTTACCTTATACAGTAAGTCATCTTGTGTAGGTGGCACTCTAATTCAATGTGACAATTCAAGCCAACTCGACCACTGGCCTATACAATAATGACTAAAACTCCCAAGATCTGTAAACCTTGAAGCACCTGATGGTGACTCAAAGCCCAATAATGGTAACCTTCCTTTCCAGACACTCAAGAAAACAGAATTTATTGGCTGTGTCTGTTTCAGAGTCATCACAGTCCATACGACCTCTTTCCTCAAAGAGTATTTAAGGAGTATTCTGTCTCAGCTTGAAAATGTGATATTTAACTTCAACACAGTTGTAGTATATGATGGGATGCAGGCACTAGATCCTACTGCATAGTAGGGATGGTGCCGAATACAAATAACATATTCAGCAACACTCGAATAATGCGTTCTCCCCGAATGTTTTCTCCTGAATTTGCCCAATATTATTCGAATTCTTTTTTCCTATCTCTTTGAAGTGATTTGCTCAGAAGTCAGCTTTCTCAATTAGACACACATTCGCACACCTGCAGAAAGACAGCGAGTGAGAGTTTCCCTTAACACTAGATAGGCCAGAGACAACGTCATCATGCCTCGGGGACTTTATAATTAAAGTTACTCAAACTGAATAACCAGTGCTTTGCTACGAGTGTCCCAATCAAGCGCTACCTTACCTTGCACATATAATCACACGGAATTAATTCACTGCAATCGTCAGATGAAGCTAATAAAGTCATTAGGGTATGGATGAATAATTGTGGACGCTGTTATAGGACGCCACCCACATATTTTCTGTTTTCTGAAACTGAGACTTTGAACAACCTGAATAGAGTAGCTACATGATGACTGCATGAAATGTAACCAATTTGTGTGCATGCTGTCCCAGAAAACCACCTAAGCTGTGCATTGTCTGTGGAATTGATAAGAGGAGAATGATGGTGAGAAGGGAGAGAGAAATGGCAGAATTCATTATGACAAAGAAATCACTGTTTAAAAAAATCGAGCACTTTGTATTTAACTATTTTCCATTACATTTTCATTTCCATTTTGTTTTGTCATGCATTTAGTCCTTTTCTTTGTGTTTCTGTAGTATGCAACAATACGTTTTCCCTTAGCCTATATAACAAAACCACTATAATTTATAAATACAAAAGCTGAAATTTTTTGAAGCTTTTTATTTCAGACTCATATAAAAAGAGGTCCATAGCAGGTTTGATTAAGTTGTGTCCTTTATTTCAAGAAAATAGTTTTGCAATATATGATTTAATAATCTTTATCATCTGACGCTGCTGCCAACTCATGTGCAGGAACTTGCCTTCACCAAATACAACTTGGAGAAATTTTCTTAAGAGCTAAAGATGTATTCCACCCAGGGAAGCTATTCGATGTTTAATTTCATTTATCCAAGCTTATGCAAATCAAACATACAGGCAAAGTGGGGCTTCAACAAAGAGGGGAGAAAAAGTATTAACAAACAAAAACATGTTAGCCTTACATTCTGTAGTTTTTATTTCATTAGGAGTTCATAATTTTTCCAGTTTATAATTGACTTCAGTGTCCCACATATAGGGGTGGTAGTGGAGTTCATACAGTTCGTACTCTACAGTTCAGAGTAAGGATGACTATGTTTTGATTTATAAAAACATTTTGCTTATGTTTGAAACTTGATTAGAATGTTTGTTTACCTCAGTGTTATAAAAACATGTTATCACTATATAACATATAGTTAATTGTATGTTAAACACAGCTTTAAAAAGCAAATTACCTGTTGTTTAACCACATTATTATTGATGTCATTGTAAAACCTTAACTTTAATGCCTTAATATCTCAACAATAGCAGTGTCAGTGATTATAATGGTAAAAATCTGGGATTTTTGGCATTTTATACAGCTTTGAGTTAAACTCTACAGACGTCCGGGTTCAGCATCGCCCACTTCCGGTTTTTATCTGAATACAAATACAAATAATTTTGTTGGTTGAACAAATACAGATACAATACAAATAGTGGCAACTCCCTCAACCCCTTCTGCATAGTGCTACCAGGATTTTGGTTCACAGTTCAACTTCAATGCAGGGGCAAATCATATCAAATGATTAAAAATCCTAAACACTGATGAGAATTATATTATGGCATTTAAAACTTGAAAACACCCAGAAGACCAAAAACATAGGTTGAAAAATATACAATATACATGTAAATCAATATACAAATCAAGAACTATCACATGACATGCTTATTCAAGTAAGAAAATTACTTGGATGGAGTGTTCTTAAAAACCCAAGGAACAATGAATGTGACATAGTTGGGCATGATGTCCAATAAAAATCTGAATGTGTTTATCTGCTTGGTAAAAAAAAAAACAATTCTAAAATCTGTGACATAGTTAACATGAACACAATGTCTTTCTGCTAGTCAATGTAATGCTTTACTCTCTGGGCAGTGGCAGAAACTAGTCATGGTGGGCCCCAGTGCTAGATTATTTTGTGGGCCCCCTCTCACCCTCAGGCACACACACACAGACACACAATGCAGCCTAGATATTTTACAGCAGATAACGTGTTGGGTTATAGGAGTTAGTCTAGTGGCAAAATAGGTGAAGGAAGACTTCAGAACCGTGAGCAGTGCTCAGCCCAGATAGTGCATGGGTGCAGGCTGGCGGAAACATAAACAGATGGTCACCGAATCAAGCAACATCCCAACTACTTTGGCCAATAGCTTGTTTAGGCCTACATAACACAACACATCAGAACAAAAAAGCACAGAAAACAGGCATGGTTTTGCATGGCGGCTCACATTGTAGTAGGCTACGTGTGTGTTATTTACAGATATCCAGACTAGATCAGTGGACTGGGAGTTTGCTAGCTGGCTAGCTACAGTAGGTAGCAGGTTTTAGTACAGTCAAAAAAGATCACAAAGTTTAACCATACTTCATGATAATAATAACCTTTCAATAAAATCTACTTGTTACTGTCTGACACTAAGATAAGATATACTTTTATTGAACCCCGTGGGGTAAATTTCCCTCTGCATTTGACCCATCCTAGTTACTTAGGAGCAGTGGGCAGCTACAATGCAGCGCCCGGGGACCAACTCCAGTTCTGAGGCCAGTGCCTTGGTCAAGGGCACCTGCAGGAGCACGCCTAACATGCATGTCTTTGAGTGTGGGAGGAAACTGGAGTACCCGGAGTAAACCCACGTGAACACGGGGAGAACATGCAAACTCCACGCAGAGAGGATCCGGTCGGACCCGTATTCGAACCTGGAACCTCCTTCTTGCGAGGCAACAGTGCTAATCACTATGCCACCATGCCCGCCCACTACAATGTGGGGATCATTAAAAATAACTGTACAACCCATTTCTTATCCACAACTGGCAAATTTCAAGATAAAAAAAAATAGATTTACTAAAAACACCCTTTATAGTTTTGGAGCTTGAAAATGATCTGAAACATTCTCTTTAAGAAAAAGTGCACTTGGATTACAGTTGTCCTTAAACATAATTTCATGATCAAGGTTTACCGTTTAGTATGTCAACTTGGCTCAAACAAAAGAAGAACACAACTGACGTGACCACGGACCCAGGTGCGACCACAATGGCTGCACTGCCCAGCTGTCCACCATTGTGTTTTTGGATAGTTTGTGTCAGAAAAAAATATATCAATATATCACTATATACAATATAGTCACTCCAAAAAATTGTGTAAGTGGAACAGCTGCACATTGTGGTTTTCATTTCGTTTTTTTTTTTTTTTTTTTGCACATTTTCCAAATCTGCTCTTACTTGAAGAAAAAAAATTATAAATTATATCACAATTGGAAATTACAAACTAATATGGCAGTGTGGTAGTAAACAATACATGTAAATTAAGGACAAGGTGAAAATCAAGAACTATTGTTCTGAAGTGCTTTTCTAAGCAAGATCATTTGTTTGAGTGAATTTTCTTCATACCACTTCCATTGGAAAATCCATGTGCACTACATAAATGATCATCTTGAGGAGTATAAAGAGAATGGTGCTCATTTTCAACATTAATGTAAAATTTGTGAACATCTGACCAGTGTTGGGGAGTAATTTAACTACATGTAATTATGTAGTGGTTGTAGTTTTTTGAACTTTTGGTCTCTTGCCTCACAAAAAGAAGGTTCTGGGTACACATCTCAGCTAGGGCCTTTCTGTGTGGAGTTTCTCCCTGTGTCCATGTTACCATCGGGTACTCCAGTTTCCTTGCGTAGTGCAGACATGCAGGTTAGGTTAATTGGAGAGTTTAAATTGGCCATAGGTAAGAGTGTGTGAGTGAATGGTGTGTGTGACCAGCAATGGATTGGTGACCTGGCTAAGGTTTCCCATCTCTCACCCAATGCATTCTGGAACAGGCTCCAGCACCCCCCGCGATCCTGTTCAGGGGTATACATGAACACACACATACATATACAACTCACACACACATGCACGCACACACATGGAAGAACAGGGACAGCTCCCTGTTTATTTAAGGGAAAATTTCTTGGCTGTCACTGTGAGGAGACACCCGGTTTTCTTCAAAGACCCATGCCATAATCAGAGCTCTTGTTAATTGAATCTTAGGCTGTGTGTCACATTCACACATCTTAGCACCCTGACACCAGCGCTCTTACAGACCCTCATTCTGCTACATCAACTGCTGCCTAATGTGCTGGAGGAAGCCCTCTCATTGGGACTGTTGAATGAATGATCTGAACTATGCAATGCTGACAAACCTCTCTGGTCAGCTTTAGAGATGTTGGGCCTCATTCGCATAACGTTTTGATGTCCTTTGTCTTTTGAATCTTGGTCTTGGCACAAACTTCAGGTTAACATTGGAGAGGTTGTTTCTGCCATCTGGTAGCCTACAGTCTGTCACCTGAATGGACTAATATGGCAAGAAAAAGTAGACTAATTTTTAGGAGTGTTAAGATTTGATTTGTACAAACAGTACTGGTTCCAAAACATTTTGTCCACTAAAAGCCAGTATGAATACACAGATGTGATAAAGGGCTGTATGATTAAACACTGATTTAAAAAAAGAAAATCACATTAGCACCGATATGTTTTTACAAATAACATTGCAGCTGACTTTTATATTAAGCAATACAGTGCAGATGTCACTTTACGTCACTGTTCCTATTGAAACACTAGCCAGTTTAGCAGTCTTTGTGTTTGAACCTCCTGCCATCCGTGCCCCAACAATGATCCCTCTTTCAAAGTCACTTAGATCTTTTATTCTTGCCATCTTTATTCAAAATCAAGGTCAGCTGGGCCTGCTCAGTATTTTTAGTCATGCCACAGAGCATGATAGGATGTTAATTGCTTTATTGTAACAGGCATTACACATGTGTGGAAACATCTGCATTTGTTGTGTTTCTCCACTCATTTATTCCGCTTTTTCCTGTTATTTGTCACCCGTCTATATGCAGTTGAAGCCAAAAGTTTACATACACCTAGGCTAAATATATTCAAACTCAGTTTTTCACAGCATCTCATGTTACCATACATTTCTTTTGGCAAGTCAATTAGGGCAGGGGTCCTCGATCTTATCCACAAAGGGCCGGTATGGGTGCAGGCTTTTGTTCCAACCAAGCAGTAACACACTGCTTCTACTAATCAACCACTAGAGTCTTTGCCAAGGACCTCAATTAGTAGAATCAGGTGTGTTATTACCTGGTTGAGACAAAAGCCTGCACCCACACCGGCCCTTTCTGGATAAGATTGAGGACCCCTGAATTAGGGCATCTACTTTGTTCACATCAGAGGTCATTTTAAAACAATCGATTAGAGACAGATTTATTTCAGCTTTAATTCACTATATCAGAATTCCAGTGGGTAAAAGGTTTACATACACTAAGTTGATGGTCTCTTTAAACAGTCTGGAAGATTCCAGAAATTGATGTCATTACTTTTTAGAGGCTTCTGATTGGCCAATTGTCATAATTGGGAGTTCACTGGCACCTGTGGCTGTATTTATTGGGCCTACCTTTAGAGCCACAGCCTTTTTGCCCTTGATACCATGGGAAAATCCAAGCAACTCAGCCAAGACATCAGAAAAGAAATTGTGGACCTCCACAAGTTCGGTTCCTACTTAGGAGCAATTTCCAAACAACTGAACAAACAAACATTACATTACATTACATTACAGGCATTTAGCAGACGCTCTTATCCAGAGCGACTTACACAACTTTTTACATAGCACTTTACATTGTATCCATTTATACAGCTGGATATATACTGAAGCAATGCAGGTTAAGTACCTTGCTCAAGGGTACAACGGCAGTGTCCTTACTCGGGAATCGAACCTACGACCTTTCGGTTACAAGCGCAGTTCCTTACCCACTGTGCCACACTCCGCCCGCCATTGTACAATTGTACAAAAAATTGTATGTAAATATAAAAATCTTGGGACCACACAGACACTGCATTGTTCAGGAAGGAGGCACAAATTAACTCCCAGGGCTGAACAAGCATGGGTCCGAAAGGTTCAACTGAACCCGAAGACAACAACAAAGGAACTGGTGAAGGAGTTGGAGGCATCAGGTACCAAAGTATCCACATCCACCATTAAGAGAATCCTACATCGCTATGGCCTGAAAGGCTGTCGCGCATGGAAGAAGCCCCTACTCCAAGACCGACATAAAAAAGCCAGACTGAAGTTTGCAGGTGATCACCAGGAGGAAAACCTAGCCTTTTGGAGGAGTGCTCTCTGGTCAGATGAAATAAAAATTGGACTGTTTGGCCATAATTATCTATGTATGGAGGAAAAAGGGTGAGGCATGGTGGTGGCAGCATCATGGTGTGGGGGTGTTTTGCTGGAAAGGGACTGGTGCACTTTAGAAAATAGATGGCATAATGAGAAAGGAGGATTATCTAGAAATACTGAAGCAACACCTCAAGACATCAGCTAAAACTTGGTTGCAACTGGGTCTTCCAGCAGGACAATGATCCTAGGCATACCTCCAAAGTTGTAACAAAATGGCTTAAAGACAACAAAGTGAAAATACTGGAGTACCCATCACAAAGCCCTGACCCATAGAAAATTTGTGGACTGAACTGAAAAAGCGTGTCTGAGCAAGAAGGCCCACAAACCTAACTGAGTTACACCAGTTCTGTCAGGAGGAATGGGCACAAATTCAGGCAAAGTATTGTGAGAAGCTTGTGGAAGGCTACCCCAAGTGTTTGATTTAAGTTAAGCAATTAAAAGGCAATGCCACCAAATACTAACAAATTGTATGTAAACCTTTGACCCACTGAAAATCTGATATAGCACATAAAAGCTGAAATAAATCTGTCTCTTAACTATTATTTTGAAATTACCTCTTCTGAAAATAAAGTAGATACCCTTATTGACTTAACACAGGGAATGTATGGTAACATGAAATTTGTGGAGTTGTGAAAAATTGAGTTTAAATGTCTTTAGCCTAGGTGTGTATGTATATATATATATGTGTGTGTATATAGGTATATGTGTGTGCATATATATATATATATATATATATATATATATATATGCTGTGTGTGTGTGTGAATATGTTGATGCCAGTGTGTGTTTAATTAATGCGTTCTCCCCGAATGTTTTCTCCTGAATTTGCCCAATATTATTCGAATTCTTTTTTCCTATCTCTTTGAAGTGATTTGCTCAGAAGTCAGCTTTCTCAATTAGACACACATTCGCACACCTGCAGAAAGACAGCGAGTGAGAGTTTCCCTTAACACTAGATAGGCCAGAGACAACGTCATCATGCCTCGGGGACTTTATAATTAAAGTTACTCAAACTGAATAACCAGTGCTTTGCTACGAGTGTCCCAATCAAGCGCTACCTTACCTTGCACATATAATCACACGGAATTAATTCACTGCAATCGTCAGATGAAGCTAATAAAGTCATTAGGGTATGGATGAATAATTGTGGACGCTGTTATAGGACGCCACCCACATGGTAAATGGTAAATGGACTGCATTTATATAGCGCTTTTATCCAAAGCGCTTTACAATTGATGCCTCTTATTCACCAGAGCAGTTAGAGGTTAGGGGTTAGGTGTCTTGCTCAAGGACACTTCGACATGCCCAGGGCGGGGTTTGAACCGGCAACCCTCCGACTGCCAGACAATCGGTCTTACCTCCTGAGCTATATCGCCTCACATATTTTCTGTTTTCTGAAACTGAGACTTTGAACAACCTGAATAGAGTAGCTACATGATGACTGCATGAAATGTAACCAATTTGTGTGCATGCTGTCCCAGAAAACCACCTAAGCTGTGCATTGTCTGTGGAATTGATAAGAGGAGAATGATGGTGAGAAGGGAGAGAGAAATGGCAGAATTCATTATGACAAAGAAATCACTGTTTAAAAAAATCGAGCACTTTGTATTTAACTATTTTCCATTACATTTTCATTTCCATTTTGTTTTGTCATGCATTTAGTCCTTTTCTTTGTGTTTCTGTAGTATGCAACAATACGTTTTCCCTTAGCCTATATAACAAAACCACTATAATTTATAAATACAAAAGCTGAAATTTTTTGAAGCTTTTTATTTCAGACTCATATAAAAAGAGGTCCATAGCAGGTTTGATTAAGTTGTGTCCTTTATTTCAAGAAAATAGTTTTGCAATATATGATTTAATAATCTTTATCATCTGACGCTGCTGCCAACTCATGTGCAGGAACTTGCCTTCACCAAATACAACTTGGAGAAATTTTCTTAAGAGCTAAAGATGTATTCCACCCAGGGAAGCTATTCGATGTTTAATTTCATTTATCCAAGCTTATGCAAATCAAACATACAGGCAAAGTGGGGCTTCAACAAAGAGGGGAGAAAAAGTATTAACAAACAAAAACATGTTAGCCTTACATTCTGTAGTTTTTATTTCATTAGGAGTTCATAATTTTTCCAGTTTATAATTGACTTCAGTGTCCCACATATAGGGGTGGTAGTGGAGTTCATACAGTTCGTACTCTACAGTTCAGAGTAAGGATGACTATGTTTTGATTTATAAAAACATTTTGCTTATGTTTGAAACTTGATTAGAATGTTTGTTTACCTCAGTGTTATAAAAACATGTTATCACTATATAACATATAGTTAATTGTATGTTAAACACAGCTTTAAAAAGCAAATTACCTGTTGTTTAACCACATTATTATTGATGTCATTGTAAAACCTTAACTTTAATGCCTTAATATCTCAACAATAGCAGTGTCAGTGATTATAATGGTAAAAATCTGGGATTTTTGGCATTTTATACAGCTTTGAGTTAAACTCTACAGACGTCCGGGTTCAGCATCGCCCACTTCCGGTTTTTATCTGAATACAAATACAAATAATTTTGTTGGTTGAACAAATACAGATACAATACAAATAGTGGCAACTCCCTCAACCCCTTCTGCATAGTGCTACCAGGATTTTGGTTCACAGTTCAACTTCAATGCAGGGGCAAATCATATCAAATGATTAAAAATCCTAAACACTGATGAGAATTATATTATGGCATTTAAAACTTGAAAACACCCAGAAGACCAAAAACATAGGTTGAAAAATATACAATATACATGTAAATCAATATACAAATCAAGAACTATCACATGACATGCTTATTCAAGTAAGAAAATTACTTGGATGGAGTGTTCTTAAAAACCCAAGGAACAATGAATGTGACATAGTTGGGCATGATGTCCAATAAAAATCTGAATGTGTTTATCTGCTTGGTAAAAAAAAAAAACAATTCTAAAATCTGTGACATAGTTAACATGAACACAATGTCTTTCTGCTAGTCAATGTAATGCTTTACTCTCTGGGCAGTGGCAGAAACTAGTCATGGTGGGCCCCAGTGCTAGATTATTTTGTGGGCCCCCTCTCACCCTCAGGCACACACACACAGACACACAATGCAGCCTAGATATTTTACAGCAGATAACGTGTTGGGTTATAGGAGTTAGTCTAGTGGCAAAATAGGTGAAGGAAGACTTCAGAACCGTGAGCAGTGCTCAGCCCAGATAGTGCATGGGTGCAGGCTGGCGGAAACATAAACAGATGGTCACCGAATCAAGCAACATCCCAACTACTTTGGCCAATAGCTTGTTTAGGCCTACATAACACAACACATCAGAACAAAAAAGCACAGAAAACAGGCATGGTTTTGCATGGCGGCTCACATTGTAGTAGGCTACGTGTGTGTTATTTACAGATATCCAGACTAGATCAGTGGACTGGGAGTTTGCTAGCTGGCTAGCTACAGTAGGTAGCAGGTTTTAGTACAGTCAAAAAAGATCACAAAGTTTAACCATACTTCATGATAATAATAACCTTTCAATAAAATCTACTTGTTACTGTCTGACACTAAGATAAGATATACTTTTATTGAACCCCGTGGGGTAAATTTCCCTCTGCATTTGACCCATCCTAGTTACTTAGGAGCAGTGGGCAGCTACAATGCAGCGCCCGGGGACCAACTCCAGTTCTGAGGCCAGTGCCTTGGTCAAGGGCACCTGCAGGAGCACGCCTAACATGCATGTCTTTGAGTGTGGGAGGAAACTGGAGTACCCGGAGTAAACCCACGTGAACACGGGGAGAACATGCAAACTCCACGCAGAGAGGATCCGGTCGGACCCGTATTCGAACCTGGAACCTCCTTCTTGCGAGGCAACAGTGCTAATCACTATGCCACCATGCCCGCCCACTACAATGTGGGGATCATTAAAAATAACTGTACAACCCATTTCTTATCCACAACTGGCAAATTTCAAGATAAAAAAAAATAGATTTACTAAAAACACCCTTTATAGTTTTGGAGCTTGAAAATGATCTGAAACATTCTCTTTAAGAAAAAGTGCACTTGGATTACAGTTGTCCTTAAACATAATTTCATGATCAAGGTTTACCGTTTAGTATGT
Source organism: Anguilla anguilla (assembly GCF_013347855.1). NCBI lineage: Eukaryota > Metazoa > Chordata > Actinopteri > Anguilliformes > Anguillidae > Anguilla > Anguilla anguilla. The sequence goes on along the minus strand of NC_049203.1, from coordinate 34,985,502 downwards.
CAACTTGGCTCAAACAAAAGAAGAACACAACTGACGTGACCACGGACCCAGGTGCGACCACAATGGCTGCACTGCCCAGCTGTCCACCATTGTGTTTTTGGATAGTTTGTGTCAGAAAAAAATATATCAATATATCACTATATACAATATAGTCACTCCAAAAAATTGTGTAAGTGGAACAGCTGCACATTGTGGTTTTCATTTCGTTTTTTTTTTTTTTTTTTTGCACATTTTCCAAATCTGCTCTTACTTGAAGAAAAAAAATTATAAATTATATCACAATTGGAAATTACAAACTAATATGGCAGTGTGGTAGTAAACAATACATGTAAATTAAGGACAAGGTGAAAATCAAGAACTATTGTTCTGAAGTGCTTTTCTAAGCAAGATCATTTGTTTGAGTGAATTTTCTTCATACCACTTCCATTGGAAAATCCATGTGCACTACATAAATGATCATCTTGAGGAGTATAAAGAGAATGGTGCTCATTTTCAACATTAATGTAAAATTTGTGAACATCTGACCAGTGTTGGGGAGTAATTTAACTACATGTAATTATGTAGTGGTTGTAGTTTTTTGAACTTTTGGTCTCTTGCCTCACAAAAAGAAGGTTCTGGGTACACATCTCAGCTAGGGCCTTTCTGTGTGGAGTTTCTCCCTGTGTCCATGTTACCATCGGGTACTCCAGTTTCCTTGCGTAGTGCAGACATGCAGGTTAGGTTAATTGGAGAGTTTAAATTGGCCATAGGTAAGAGTGTGTGAGTGAATGGTGTGTGTGACCAGCAATGGATTGGTGACCTGGCTAAGGTTTCCCATCTCTCACCCAATGCATTCTGGAACAGGCTCCAGCACCCCCCGCGATCCTGTTCAGGGGTATACATGAACACACACATACATATACAACTCACACACACATGCACGCACACACATGGAAGAACAGGGACAGCTCCCTGTTTATTTAAGGGAAAATTTCTTGGCTGTCACTGTGAGGAGACACCCGGTTTTCTTCAAAGACCCATGCCATAATCAGAGCTCTTGTTAATTGAATCTTAGGCTGTGTGTCACATTCACACATCTTAGCACCCTGACACCAGCGCTCTTACAGACCCTCATTCTGCTACATCAACTGCTGCCTAATGTGCTGGAGGAAGCCCTCTCATTGGGACTGTTGAATGAATGATCTGAACTATGCAATGCTGACAAACCTCTCTGGTCAGCTTTAGAGATGTTGGGCCTCATTCGCATAACGTTTTGATGTCCTTTGTCTTTTGAATCTTGGTCTTGGCACAAACTTCAGGTTAACATTGGAGAGGTTGTTTCTGCCATCTGGTAGCCTACAGTCTGTCACCTGAATGGACTAATATGGCAAGAAAAAGTAGACTAATTTTTAGGAGTGTTAAGATTTGATTTGTACAAACAGTACTGGTTCCAAAACATTTTGTCCACTAAAAGCCAGTATGAATACACAGATGTGATAAAGGGCTGTATGATTAAACACTGATTTAAAAAAAGAAAATCACATTAGCACCGATATGTTTTTACAAATAACATTGCAGCTGACTTTTATATTAAGCAATACAGTGCAGATGTCACTTTACGTCACTGTTCCTATTGAAACACTAGCCAGTTTAGCAGTCTTTGTGTTTGAACCTCCTGCCATCCGTGCCCCAACAATGATCCCTCTTTCAAAGTCACTTAGATCTTTTATTCTTGCCATCTTTATTCAAAATCAAGGTCAGCTGGGCCTGCTCAGTATTTTTAGTCATGCCACAGAGCATGATAGGATGTTAATTGCTTTATTGTAACAGGCATTACACATGTGTGGAAACATCTGCATTTGTTGTGTTTCTCCACTCATTTATTCCGCTTTTTCCTGTTATTTGTCACCCGTCTATATGCAGTTGAAGCCAAAAGTTTACATACACCTAGGCTAAATATATTCAAACTCAGTTTTTCACAGCATCTCATGTTACCATACATTTCTTTTGGCAAGTCAATTAGGGCAGGGGTCCTCGATCTTATCCACAAAGGGCCGGTATGGGTGCAGGCTTTTGTTCCAACCAAGCAGTAACACACTGCTTCTACTAATCAACCACTAGAGTCTTTGCCAAGGACCTCAATTAGTAGAATCAGGTGTGTTATTACCTGGTTGAGACAAAAGCCTGCACCCACACCGGCCCTTTCTGGATAAGATTGAGGACCCCTGAATTAGGGCATCTACTTTGTTCACATCAGAGGTCATTTTAAAACAATCGATTAGAGACAGATTTATTTCAGCTTTAATTCACTATATCAGAATTCCAGTGGGTAAAAGGTTTACATACACTAAGTTGATGGTCTCTTTAAACAGTCTGGAAGATTCCAGAAATTGATGTCATTACTTTTTAGAGGCTTCTGATTGGCCAATTGTCATAATTGGGAGTTCACTGGCACCTGTGGCTGTATTTATTGGGCCTACCTTTAGAGCCACAGCCTTTTTGCCCTTGATACCATGGGAAAATCCAAGCAACTCAGCCAAGACATCAGAAAAGAAATTGTGGACCTCCACAAGTTCGGTTCCTACTTAGGAGCAATTTCCAAACAACTGAACAAACAAACATTACATTACATTACATTACAGGCATTTAGCAGACGCTCTTATCCAGAGCGACTTACACAACTTTTTACATAGCACTTTACATTGTATCCATTTATACAGCTGGATATATACTGAAGCAATGCAGGTTAAGTACCTTGCTCAAGGGTACAACGGCAGTGTCCTTACTCGGGAATCGAACCTACGACCTTTCGGTTACAAGCGCAGTTCCTTACCCACTGTGCCACACTCCGCCCGCCATTGTACAATTGTACAAAAAATTGTATGTAAATATAAAAATCTTGGGACCACACAGACACTGCATTGTTCAGGAAGGAGGCACAAATTAACTCCCAGGGCTGAACAAGCATGGGTCCGAAAGGTTCAACTGAACCCGAAGACAACAACAAAGGAACTGGTGAAGGAGTTGGAGGCATCAGGTACCAAAGTATCCACATCCACCATTAAGAGAATCCTACATCGCTATGGCCTGAAAGGCTGTCGCGCATGGAAGAAGCCCCTACTCCAAGACCGACATAAAAAAGCCAGACTGAAGTTTGCAGGTGATCACCAGGAGGAAAACCTAGCCTTTTGGAGGAGTGCTCTCTGGTCAGATGAAATAAAAATTGGACTGTTTGGCCATAATTATCTATGTATGGAGGAAAAAGGGTGAGGCATGGTGGTGGCAGCATCATGGTGTGGGGGTGTTTTGCTGGAAAGGGACTGGTGCACTTTAGAAAATAGATGGCATAATGAGAAAGGAGGATTATCTAGAAATACTGAAGCAACACCTCAAGACATCAGCTAAAACTTGGTTGCAACTGGGTCTTCCAGCAGGACAATGATCCTAGGCATACCTCCAAAGTTGTAACAAAATGGCTTAAAGACAACAAAGTGAAAATACTGGAGTACCCATCACAAAGCCCTGACCCATAGAAAATTTGTGGACTGAACTGAAAAAGCGTGTCTGAGCAAGAAGGCCCACAAACCTAACTGAGTTACACCAGTTCTGTCAGGAGGAATGGGCACAAATTCAGGCAAAGTATTGTGAGAAGCTTGTGGAAGGCTACCCCAAGTGTTTGATTTAAGTTAAGCAATTAAAAGGCAATGCCACCAAATACTAACAAATTGTATGTAAACCTTTGACCCACTGAAAATCTGATATAGCACATAAAAGCTGAAATAAATCTGTCTCTTAACTATTATTTTGAAATTACCTCTTCTGAAAATAAAGTAGATACCCTTATTGACTTAACACAGGGAATGTATGGTAACATGAAATTTGTGGAGTTGTGAAAAATTGAGTTTAAATGTCTTTAGCCTAGGTGTGTATGTATATATATATATGTGTGTGTATATAGGTATATGTGTGTGCATATATATATATATATATATATATATATATATATGCTGTGTGTGTGTGTGAATATGTTGATGCCAGTGTGTGTTTAATTAATTCCACTTTATGTATTTTCATGTCTCATTTGCATTCACAGCTGCAGAATTAATTAATGAGCTATCATATCTGTATTTCTTTATGATGGCCATTTACTGCACCCACATTTTCCCTAGATGGAGTTGTCCACTGGTAAGGCAAACTTGACTTCTATGTAAGTTTTTGTGTGATCTAGAGAGAATATTGCAAGAGAATATTCACCTAAAACTTGTTTTCAATGCAGAACTACGATTTCCTAAGGACTATGGAATATGCTGTAGGATACTACCATATATAATTTATGCTGTCACATTAGGGTTTGGTGACTGCTCTATTTTGAATTTTCCACTAAGGGAAACATCGATGAAGGCTTTTAAATAGTTTTAAGAATAGCAACTTGCTAACAATATGACACCACATGTAAGACCGCAGACATGAAATTTGTCCTACAGCTTTCAGTGGAAAACCTTACACTGGCAACATTCACCACAAGCAGTGCCTTTGTGTAATGTTTGCACAGCATTCATTTACACATCGGTAACCTTGTGGTGTTTTTAGCAAAAGGAATTTGTGTGTGCGCCTGTTTGTGTCACATCAGAGAACTCAGATAAGCATGCATTAACTCTGAATCTTAATGTGTAGTATAAAATGAACAAGTAATGCCAGATACATTTTTTGGGTAGGGAAGAGAACGATTTTATTTGTTTTGCCACCTACATAGACCTGCAGGCTGTGTGAAGTCCAGTCAGATAAGAGTCTTTGCCTCAGAAGTGTCTGCTTCACTCTTATTCTCTCTTTTAGTCAGTGCTCAATATGTCAGAAACACATATCCTTGGGGTAGTATTTCAACCCTGCATAATGCATGTATAATACTCCCCAAGCAAAGTTCTTCTGTCATAATATCTGTGCATGTCCTGTCTAAAAACATGCTGATATGTTCCACTTATGTTTATGAAACCTGTATCCATCAAAATCATAACGCTATGTTATTTAATAAAGCGGTCAATGTAAAGTAATGCTAAACATTTAAAAAATTATATTTTAAAATGAATAAGACTGAACAAGCTTTTTGGCTCAGTTACACTCTTGGCAAGGGCAAACTTTTAAAAAATATTAACATAAAAAACCTGAAATGTAAAACAAAAATAAAATAAAAAAATGATGGAATGCTTGCTATTTATCTTTAGAGAAACAGAAAATTAATTTTGAATATTTCCAGCCATGCTTCCCTCTTTAATAAAAAAGTCACAGTCAATAAAAATAAAGGTAGGTTATGGGAGATACATAATACGGGTTTGCTCAGGTTACAAAATTATTTGCAGAGAATTTCTGACTAGGCACTGACAAAATTATTTATTTAAACCAGAATTATAAACTTTGTTTGCATAACGGAAACCATTATTATCACGACTCAGAGTAATGATCCAGGTGCAGAGACAGACTCAGGATGCAGAAGTAAGTGAAACAAAGTATGACTTTATTGTTGACATGGAACTGTGCAACAAAACAACGAACAGAAGCACCAACGAGAGAACACTGGAGATAAACTAGATATGGTGGTCCTGTTGTACAGTCAATAGCTTAGTTGTGGTTAAGTGTTTAGGAGTTTAAACCCACATTGTCCAAAACAGGTCATGTTGTCTCGTAAACACGATTGCTGTGTCCTCAGTACCGGCAGTTCAATGCGCACTGGCGTTTTACACCTAACTCAGTTGCTGTGTCTAGTTGAAAATACCTAACTGCCAGTAGAGGTCACTTTAACTGAGATTTAAGTTAAACCTGCGGCTACATGGTTTAATCAAGGTTTAAATGTCTACTGCTCAGGTCATTTTAATATTTTAAAATGGTAAAATCTTTCACAATGTATGGCATTATGTAGACTACTCTAATACAAGGGTTCAACAAATATTTCTTAAATGATAAGGCCAGCATAATTACTTTTTTTTAGCCTTTTCTGTGCAAATTTTGGGTTTTACAGTTCAAGGTTAAGGTACAGTACACTAAGCCTTAAGCAGTTTTTTGTTTAGAATGTCTCATGTATTGTACGTAGCTCATTCTGTTCTTATCATTCTGACTGATGGTCCATGATAGCCAACTAAATATTACATACACTACATGGCCAAAAGTATGTGGACACCAGAACATCACACCCATATGTGCATGTTTACCATCTCATTCCAAAAACATGGGCATTAATATAGAGCTGGTCCCCTCCTTGCTTCTATAACAGCATCCACTCTTCTGAGAAGGCTTTCCAATAGATTTTGGAACATGGCTTCAGGGATTTGCTTCCTTTCAGCCACAAGAGTATTAATGAGGTTGGGCTCTGATGTTGAGTGATACAGCTTGGCTCATAGTCAGCATTCCAATTCATCCCAAAGGTGTTTTATGGGGTTGAGGTCAACGCTCTGCACAAGCCAGGCAAGTCCTTCCACACCAAACTCGGCAAATCATTTCTTGATGGATCTCACTTTCTGCATGGGAGCATTGTCATGCTGAAACAGGAAAGGGCCTTCCCCAAACTCATTGCGCTTGAATATTGCTTTGGCAAAATCATGCACAGATGCTTAGCTATGATAAAACATTTCAGTTGAGTGTTTCTGTGCTGGTTTGGGGAAACATCCATAAAACAGATCCATTATATTCTGTTGCTTTTCACAAATGAAAGTTCATGAGACATCCAAGACATTCCTCCAAGAAACCCTTGCAAGGAATGGACCAAGTTAAGTAACAGAAGATACCCATCACAGTAAATGGGGAAAAAAGGAATTTTTACCTCATTGAAGAAACTCTTCCATCTCATCATTGATCTTTGCCACAACCATGTATTACAAGATGTTGAGTCCTGGGTCAATGGTCATGGAGGCAAAAGAGATGACATTTCGAACATCTTATTGATACCACCAGTCCAGATGAATTTCAGGCTTGATCAAATGCCATGCAACAGGTTTGGTAAGGAGAGTTCAGCAGGACTAAAATCTTAAATCAGAGATACATGCGAACCTGGCCTATTACCATGTTAATATTCGCAGCAGTTCAAACCAACAAAACTACCACACTCATTAATGAGAGTGTGAAAAAACCCAGCAGGTCAATATGGATCTCAGAAACAGGTAAGTAAGCTTCAATTTTTATTTTAGCACCTGATAATAAAATGTATAAACAATCTTGCTTCTTTTTGCATGGATGGCAGTCTCAGGACAAGATTGACAGGTAAGGCAATAAAGCAAGCAATATCTAACATGAAAACTGCCTTTAAAGAAACTCCACCAATACAGAATTAACCACTTTATCCACTTGGGACAAGTTAAATATTCATTTACAGGGTCTGAAACTGTAAGCTTGGACATTTTACCAGATACTAATTTTTTCACACAATATAAAAATGAAAATCATTGAACTTCACAAGCACATTCACATTCTTTGTGAAACATTTTTCAAGAAAAAATAGATTTCACAACTTTAATTAAATTAACAGACAATAGCAATTAAACGTTTTTTTCTTTTTTTACCCCAGTGATGTGTCGCCACATCTGTTTCAAAAGCTAACGTTATAGCTAGTTTTCAAACCACATACATGTCCAATCAGAGTAGCCTAATGAACGTGTGGATTTGTGGGAGTTGAATTTCCACATGTTTTTCTGGGATTTTTTGGCAGCTTAATTTCTACACAACAATGTGTCTGGTAAATTGGTCCCGCTTACCCAATAATAGCATAATCTACCCACATTTGGCGGGTGGTTAGGTGCTAGTTTCAGAATTTTAAATCCCACACAAAATTTTATATTTTTAAATTAAAACACTGCAAACCTGTGATAAAATAAGGCACAGCACACATAAAGAAATGATAGAAATAGCATGAAGCAGTACAAAGTTAAGAGCAAGTACAATAGGTAGTGCTAGCAGGCTGCACCAGGGGAAGCTCTAACTCTAGCGTTCATTTAAGAATGGTGAAGCACAACAAAATGTCATATTTCATCCAACTCCCATGGTAAGTTCACAATATGGCTGCCAGTGGTCAAGAAATTTAAAAAAGTTTACTTACTTTCTGTGCAACGTGCCAATTGGCAGAAGCGGCCAAAGATGCGTTCACTGACCCATAGTATTTCCTCTGTCATCCCTGTCACTTCCAGAGGCAGCAGTAAGGGTCTCATGTGGTGTTGAGTGCAGTGCAGTTGTGCCAAAGAGCATCCCGAATGGGAGTACTCCATCGGTGGTCGTGATGTCACAAAGGAGAAACGCCACTGGTATAGTCGAGTGAAGAGTCAGTGTGGTGAGTTTTCCAGGTGATGACCAAAGACTAGGTAGGTAGTGTTCACAAGTGTCAGTCTGCAAGCATTGCGCAGCGGCATACTCTCGTTCACTGTGAGTAAAATTTGGTTGTGAAAAATTGAGTTTGAATGTCTTTAGCTTAGGTGTATGTGCACTTTTGGCCTCAACTGTATAACTACAAAGCCCCCAATTATTCATCCCCAATCTAAAGTCTTCTTCAGCTTCATCACATGATTGCAATGAATTACTTTTGATTATGTGCAAAATTAGTTTCAACAGCACTTGCTCAAGCAATTCATATCAAAGCGACTCATTCAGTTGATGAATAGTGTGACGGAGGAGAGAGCTACACATTTGCATTTCCTGGGTACTAGCACCTGCTGCATATTATCTGGCAGGTTTTTTTAATGAAAAACATGGCACAAACTGATTGTACTTCTCTGAGTCAATTTAGTATCATTTTTAAAAGTTATTTTAAGCCCTAATATTTCAGAAACGTCATGGAAGAAGGTGAGTACTGCATTTACGGTTTTGGAAGTCAAAATACCTGATGGCGTGGCCTCTGGTCTTTCTAGTATTAAAAACATAAAAAGAATGAATGTTGTTTATGAATAGGATGTTCATTTTTGATGTTCAAATTTATTAGCATTTTGTGAATTATTTGTTTCAAAATATGTACATGTAATGCATCTAATATGTTGATAAAGGTGAAATCATGTACTAATTAATTCATTAATGTAATTCATCTGGTGTAATTCAATATTTCATGCACTAATTCTAAATAGTAAGAGTGCTACAACCTGTGCTACTCCACCCATGTTTCACCCAAAATTGTCTTTGAGGGTATATGTTCCAATTGTATAGCCTATAACTAGGGAGGGAAGTTTTACAGACTTTAAGGACTGCTTGTACATTGGCACAATGGAATGGTCTCAAAAGCAGCACCATAGTGCTGTAAAGATAATTTCACAGCGCTGATCTAGAATGATTGTTTGCTATATTATATCGGCTTTATATTGCTAACTACGTCAGCGGATATCGGCATATCAGATGTTTTGTTATATAAGGAATTTTGTTATATATCGGAATCAGTATCGGCCTTGAAAAATGCATCTCAGCCCACCTCTAATGCTTACCTTTCCTTGGGACAGTGCTGTGGGATAGGGACTGCTGTTTTGTGATGATTTCACTGTACTCCTCATCTAAGTCCTTGTGCAACACTGCTGCTGAAGAGGTCATGGCCCGACCCCCAAAGGCCATTCTGCACTCATTAACCCAGTGAGTATCCCAGCCACACTTGAATCACTGACAACAGTTCTGTATATTATGCTTCTGACATTCTGTACATTGTCTTTTCCACAGTATTTGCCTTACAGTTGGGTGGAGTCTATCAACCAAAAATCTCCGGAATCATTTGTAAAACCCGAAAATACTTCTGCAAACCAAGATAAGTAGAAGTATATCAACCTTATCATCAAAACCGAGGTACAAGATCTGACTCTGAACCTGTAAATCTGCCTAGTTTGGATTTTCTGGGCCTCTGGCCCAACAGAGCTCTGACTTAACAAATCCAACTGGATTTTAAGGATTTTAACGCCTTTGCACAGATGCCAAATCCACCCAATCCTTGCCCATTTAGGGGGTGTCCTATTTATAGCTTTATAACTCCAGGTATGAGCTTCATGGAAATTAAATTTGCTCAAATGCACGCAGAAAATTTGTACCATTTAAAATACTAACTTAGATTTGTATACATTCATTATTTAGGTAGAAATAAATTGCCACAAATGCAATTATCTTGGCAAAAATGTAATACAATGAAATACAGAGAGATTCCATATATGAAATGGGTAAAACTATTATGTGCTGGATCATCTCCTTGCCCACAAGTGTGCGCAATCTGAGGGTGATATACAGAATTACTAAACATCTATGAACCACAACGTAAGCAGTGTATCCTGGTGTCTGTTAGTGTCTCCAAATCTGAGTAGGACATTGTTGTAAATCAAACATAACCATGTACTTTACTACTAATCAACTGTTTTGACTCAAGAAACTCACTTTTGCATTATTTTCAAGGAATTAGTACAGGGTATAAGATCTCATTCAAACAGCCAAAAATAGCTTTTTCTATTACAATACATATAGATTTGTCCCTAATGATGGTTTAAGATGAAACATTGATTTCACATTGAAAAATAATGCAAAAAACATTGTGACACACCGTGGTACATGTACCTAAATGTGCAATGATTCACTCTTATGTTTTTTCTACAGTATGTAATGGTTTGTTGCATGGGGATGAAATGACATTAAATAACCATTTCACCGTCAGATAGGTTTTGCCAATATTCCATTTTCACGTCAAGTCGATGCATGAAACATAAACACGACTGAGCCAGCAACAAACACTTTCACTACAGTTTGTCAAATGTCCTCATTAGAAAATAGCACTGTTGGTAGAAAACCCACAAAACTTCACATGCTTGCATGTGCACTCCCAGTGCTAACGCCCATACACATGCGCACACATGCACACGCACTCACACATAGTTTATTGTACATTATAGTAGTGAATTGTGCTTTGCCCTTTTAGGTACTTTGTGTTCAGTAAACTTTATTATATTTCCTAGGTTGTCTGTATTGATATTATTCTAGTCTTGAATAGGGTCAGCCTCTGCTAATCAAAAAACTATTAGAATACCTTCACTTCTTAATTATATAATTTATACAATTTGGTATTGGCTCTATATATATAATAGTATGCTTTGGTTAGGATTAGCAATTCTTGTGTAACTATTTATGTGTAATTTTAATAATAATGTATAAATAATAATAATAATAATAATAATAATAATAATTATTATTATTATTATTATTATTATTAATTTAGTTTACTGTTTGTATATTTCCTTAATGAGACTGATTTATTATCCTTAAATTACACCACCATTTGGATAAGAATGGTATAACCATATCTCCTACATTTAATGGTGCCCTTCATAGTAGAGGTAAGTCCCTATAGAGCTAACCTATGTAAAGACACTCAATTTCAAAAATAACGTTGTGGTGTGGGGATGACTGGTTTAAGCAGCCACACCTGTCCTGGGTCAAGCTAATTAGACCTGGCTAGTTATCTAATTGGTTAGGAATTGATTGGCCAGGCTGATTGGACCCAGGAACAGGGGTGGCTGCACCTGTGCGTAGTGAGGCAATCAGTGCGCACAGGTTAAATCTGCCATCCCCACCCACACAAGGGGAGCCTCTGTCATGACAGTTTTTACATCTGCTCCTTGGCGGTAACATCTTGCCAACCTCGTAAATTAAAGTGGACTGTTTGAACATCATCTCCCTGTGTCTCTGTGCTGGAGGGCCCCTAGGAAAGCCACTTCGGTGGCCTGTGGCAGGCTTGTTTGCCACAAGCGTATATAACCAAAATATTTTGAGCAGTAAGTCTTATCTCATAAACACGTTTTCAACGTACAAAAATGCCAAGTTACTCAAAAGTATTGATATCAAAATGACGCCAAGTTACGGTACTACAAACAATATAGGCTATCTTGCCTCACCGAAATGACATAAGATGTATTTCAAAGCAATGCTACCCAATATTTCCTCAATTCTTTCAAGTCACTTGGCCCTGTGTTTTGTAATCTTACCATTTTACAATGTCATGCAAACTTTGTGTCAGATCAAAGAGTCAAATATTTCGAATTGCCTCATGGAACACATTGAAATTAATGTACAAAACTGCTGCTGAGTAACTACAGGAAGCGTATTTCTCCAGAAAACATGTTTATACTTGCTTCTGAACTGAATTTGAGTACACGTGCAAGATATTCTATATTTGCTACGTACAATAAATACTGCATGTAAAATACATATTGTACATACATACATAGAGAACTTCTTTATCCCCATGGGGACATTTCCCTCGCAGCATGTTACATTCACATTTACGAACACACACGTATACCAAGAAACATACTATCATTCACGCAACAGAAAGGCTGGGCAGCGAAATACATACATACCAATACAAATTGGACATATACACGTCTATTCAATCAATCTTGACTGTGAGAGAGCCATCCACACATATGTTTGGCCTGTCCATGTAGTGCATGCTTATACACACAGGGCCAAGTGACTTGAAAGAATTGAGGAAATATTGGGTAGCATTGCTTTGAAATACATCTTATGTCATTTCGGTGAGGCAAGATAGCCTATATTGTTTGTAGTACCGTAACTTGGCGTCATTTTGATATCAATACTTTTGAGTAACTTGGCATTTTTGTACATTGAAAACGTGCTTTTTGCAAAGCGTTTTATTATGAGAGTGAGAAATGCGAAGTGACCCTGTAAGAAACGGTTGTGGATTATGGCTATCGTTGTGTGAATCTGTACAGTCTGATGAGCGTGTACCGTTCAGCAGTTTCGGTTTGCTATATATGTAAAACAGTGGCTGTGAGAAAGCGTGCGGTGGCGTGAGCGTAAACGCATCAGAAACGCAGATGAAATATGGCCAGTGTATGTACTCACGGATTTGACGTCCATCCAACGAGCCTTGACTGACAAAAGAATCAGCAAGCCCGTAGAATTATAACTCCCTAGGTCGCAACTTGTGTAGCCTTCTGTCCTGCTCCGTTGTCTGCTATTTCGTAGAGATGCACTTTTAGTGTTTGTAAGGTTTATAAGGCATTTTGATAGGCTTATCTGCAGGTAGGAATCCTCTTCGCTGTTTTGCTAAACTAGAATCGGAAAACATGATAGTGGAGAATAGGAGCAGACGCATATGTCCCAGCAGGCTTTGCATATGAGAAAATAACAACAGTGTGAGAGAAATTAGGATGAAATTATGAAATTGCGTAGTTGAAACAGTATGTTTTTAGCAGAATGGGCATGTAGGTGAAGGTTGACATGATCACGGAGTATAGTGCGAAGTAAATGGAGTAACCATGGGCGAGCTTATATTCCTTATCGAACGGTATATATAACCGTCGCTATAAAGCATTAGCCGTTAAAGTGGAGGGTTAAGTAACGTGTGAAATCTATTGCATTGCTGTGTTTTTTTTCATGTTCAGTACTAGTAGTTATAATTATGAGTGAATCATGATTTTAAATGTAATGTTTTAATGGGGAGTTGCAGAACGTACATACGTAGTAATTGTTTGTATGTGGCTAGATAGAGAACAGGGCGAGGTAACATGAATGTAGAAACGTGGCGTTTGCTGATAAGAAGGTTTTGTACGGTAGCTAAGTGAAGAAATGTAGTTAGTAGAAATGGCACAGCGGTGAACTGGTGTAACTTTTTAATAAAAGGAATACATTTGCTATCATGAAATGCATATGGGTGGCCAAAGTGAGTTTTGGTAAAGCAAATATAAGCGTAAGAGAACGTTAGTGTAAAAGAGGAAATTATCTGCCTGAGGACGAGGCGGGATTCAATCGTTGAACCGGAGGTTTACCAGTCTGTCACTTTGTTAGGGCAGCACCATGACATAGCTATGCAATGCGTGAAATATCACTAGCAAACCTGTCCGTGGTTTTAAAGAAGAACACAGGCGAGTAAGCACAGAAGAGCTCCCGTTGAATCCATATGGCTTTGCAATATTGTAGCCGGTTAACAATTGAACGTGCAGACGGTACGTCATAATACAATGTATACGTTCGGGGAACGGCTGGTAGATATGGTGCAAAAGCAATAATTGAGAAGTAGTAGACAATTATTAGTGAGGGTAAAAGCAGGTTAAAGAAACGTGTTCCTAGCTGGGCTTGAACCTAGGACCCTGTGTTCCCAAGACTGTAACCTTACCCACTAGGCCACAGGCAGACTAGCTGTTTGTACTGAAAATGTTTCAGAGTAAAAAGGTATGGGTATTTTGCGTGTGTATGCGAGTTTTTCATTGGGTCGTGTAGGTGAAGATTTGGCGGGTGTCGATAAAATGTCCAATGGGGAGACATGTTATTAGTGGGATAGGCGGCAGGAAAAATAAGAATGAGAAGAAGAAGAAGAAGAAGAATAAAGAGAAGAAGAAGAAGGAGAAAACGCAAAATCCCCTTAGTTTGGGGCTTTATTGTGTGGACATGTGAAGTTGTTTATGAAATCTGTCTGTTGAAATGGGGTCAGAATGTACAGAATTTAATGTTTTTAAGGGCTGAGTGTCTGTGGCTGTTGTGGTTATTTCTGTGGGGAACCCTGAAAAGTGCCAAACTCTCGGTGCTGTATAGGTATGGGGCTTCCCCCCGCCAAGGCGTAACTTGGCGGGATGGCATACCTGCTATGCCAACATATCCAGGATGAAATCTTTATCAATGTTCATAGGCATCCTCCTCTGTAGAGAATCATGCTGTCACTCTCCTCTTCCAACTTACTCCAGGAAACAATTTCAGCTAGGTCTATCAGCAACATATGCCTCAGCATGCTCAAAGATTCTCAAGAATAATTATATTTTCCAAAAAATGACTGAAAACAAGGATTACAGAATGTTGGGTGCATGCCTTTTACCGCTATTGCAGAGGCTGAATGCATAATGCAGTGTTGATGAGACAAAACTTTTGGTTATCCTAGGCTATAAATCACTATTCTGAAAGTAAAATTAGACATACATAATGTCATACATTGTTGAGAAGCTCATATTGACTCCTAGTGGGTAAAACAGTTGTCAATCAAGCCAGAATGTACTAAAAAGGGCAACAACACCCTAAACAGCATATGTGGTTTTACACACAGCTATCTGAGAAGGTGTCATAAATGAGTATATATTTCACAAGACAATATAATGATCCCTCAGTCTTGTAAGGGACATGTCTACTCGTAAAACGATAACACCATTCATTTCTCCCATAGGCAGTCAATTTTTTTTATCCAGAAGTCCCGAAAGTGATAACGAAGGGAATGACGACACTACTTCTGAGGCCCATTGTCCAGTGTGTTACATTTGTGTTACGTGGTTGCAGATGAGACTGCAGGGAGGAGCTGCTTGTTAAATGAACAATCTATGCGACAATGGAGGCACTTAGAAACTCCGTATTTAATATAGTTGACCCGTATCATCTTCTAATAAATGCAGAATACAGAGCTTGTTGTTTCCACTTATAGTTCGATTGCAGGAGAATTGAATGTCAGAGCTGAACAATCTCCGGACGCTGGCATCCTGCTAATGCTAATGAGACTATGTGTTCCCATATTTACTAACCAGAGGTTTGCACTGGTAAAATAAGAGCAATGCAGCATCCCTAGAATTTGCATGTTTGGGTTAATGCATATGCATTTTAAACTCTCTGAGGTCTACAGTTGAAAGTTTTGCTTGGCATCTGTCTGCACCCACTCTCTCCTTTTTGGCAGTTTGCACTAAAGATGTCACATGTCCTGTGAGCTCTCTTATTTCAGCATTATTCTCTTCCATTTTAGAGAACAGTGGGTCTTCTTTGACTTGTTCTGTGGTCTTGCCTGGGACTGCATCAGCATGAGCATTTCAGTAATTTTCAGTCGCTACATAGATTACATTACATTACATTACATTCATTTGGCAGACGCTTTTATCCAAAGCGACGTACAAAAAAGTGCATTTCATGGTCGTAGACAACTGCTAAACACGGGTTCAGTAAGGTACGATACTTATTTTGTACAACTATTTCTAGCCGAGAACAGTGAACACTATTCTGGCCTAACATCTGCAAAGCCAACTAGGCAGAAGAATAAGCTACAGTATTAGGACAAATACAAATTACCAAGAGGTGTTGGGATGGGGCAACATGTAACAAGTGACAGGAAAAGGTTTTTTTTTATTTAAAAAAAATTTTTTTTAAAAGAGTGAAATATACAGCGTGGTGGTGGTTAGTCTAGGTATAGTCTAACCACCACGGAGAGGGACGGGGAGGTTCGGAGAGGGACGGGGAGTTCGTTCCACCACTGGGGAGCTAGGGTGGAGAAGCTCTGTGATCCCTTTGGGCGGGTGGGAGGGGTTACAAGGCGCCCTGCTGCCGCAGAGCGGAGTGGTCGAGCAGGCACATAGAATTGAGTCATGTCCTGCAAGTAGATGGGGTCTGTCCTGTTGGCAGCAGTGTAGGCAAGGGTCAGGGCTTTGAACCGGATCCTGGCGGCGACCGGTAGCCAGTGAAGTGATCGCAGCAGAGGAGTGACGTGTGAGAATTTGGGGAGGTTGTAGATGAGTCGGGCAGCGGCATTCTGAATCATCTATAGTGGCTGTATGGCACAAGCTGGCAGGCTTGCAAGGAGAGAGTTGCAGTAATCAAGGCGAGAGGTCACCGTAGCCTGGACGAGCAGCTGGGTGGAGTGCGTCGTCAGGTATGGTCGAATCCTTCTGATGTTGTACAGAAGGAATCTGCAGGACCGTGATGTTGCCTTGATGTGCTCCTTGAGGTCCAGTTGGTCATCCAGGACCACCCCCAAGCTCTTGGCAGAGTGAGAGGCAGTCACTGTGGTGCCATCAACCGTGATTGAGAGCTCACAAAGTAAGGAGGTCTTAGCTTAGTAACATAGCTCAGGTTAACTTCATGCAATTCTCAATGTGTAACCTTTGTTTTCTGAGCACACTCATTTTCATTAGCAAGAGTTCATCTGTATTGTTCACATTTGTAAGTACATTCTCATTTCAGCTCTTATGTTACCATTTATCAAGCCATTAATAATAGACTGAAAATATTGGCTTGGCGTTTTAATCCAGACTGAATGCTCAGAGGCAAATTGCACTTTCTGATGCAGGTCCATCACTCAAACTAGGAAATCAAGTGGTGTTTCACTGGGACCATCCACATCTGTGGTCAATTGCTGATATAAGTCATTTATGTCTTTTTCAGAATAATGGGTTATCAGGATCTGTCTGAGGGTATGCAATGTGTACGATCTGTTTTCCCCTCTAAATAACTTCTCAGCTTCACCCCAGGACTCATGCACGAATTACAGCTTCTACGACTTCCGATTCAGGATATCCTTTCCTGAATCCGCTTTCAATTCGATGCTCAGGGCTACTGAAACTCAGATTGACTCACCTTTTCAATTTGTCTGCTGATGAAGTCCTTATGGTAGCCATTAGATCATGCGCAAAAGCTGCAGTTCCCAAGGGAGTCTCTCCCCCTGTGGGCTACATGGCCTCTTACTCTGCAAGTGTCCATGTCCACTCCTTCTGAAGGTGGCCAAAATGGTGATATCTCAGGCACGGGAAACTCCTGCAAGGCTGCTGCTGCCACACTCGTTTATTCCACTGTCGCCTTTTTTGCTACACAGTACTGTGGTAGCGTATGTAACATGTCACTTAAATCCAGGAGCACTGACTTGCCGTCATCCTCAGTGTCTACTAAATCTCTGGCTGCAGTGTTATCACAATGGGCGTTCCACACAGAAACATATAACAAAACTGGCATCTGGGCTCACTTTAACAGGTCATTTAACAAGGAAATATATGAATATTAGAGCAGATAAATCTATGAAATCATTTAAAAAGTGTGCTAACATTTCAACTGTGTTACTTTTTAACTGAGTCAAAAATGATTATGCTAATTTGATTTGGTTAGCGAGCATTTGTGCCTGCACTTAACGTTTCACCGAAATCAATGGGGACATTATAAAAATTCTAACCACGTTGAAAGTATTATTACACATTTTATCACAAGACAAACTCACTATGACATGTTTTAGA
Organism: Anguilla anguilla; assembly: GCF_013347855.1. Classification (NCBI taxonomy): domain Eukaryota; kingdom Metazoa; phylum Chordata; class Actinopteri; order Anguilliformes; family Anguillidae; genus Anguilla; species Anguilla anguilla. Next base: position 34,967,557 of record NC_049203.1, on the reverse strand, counting down.
TGTTAATTGGTTATTATTTATTCATACGTTTGCATATTTAGGTAAACGGTGTGCATGTTTTCAGGTGGCTAAGTCACTGGGAAACCTAGTTTGAACAACAAGATTTCTTACATGTATATCTTCACCAAGGTCTTGTCTACAATGTGGTATATTTTAGTTGTGCGAATGGGTCATTTTTAAAATTATGGTGAATAAGGGGATGTGAGCCTGGTCGATTTTAGTCCTCAACTGCAACAGGATTTTTTTGCCACGGGGCCACTACATTTGAAACTAAGACGTTTTGGCATGTATACTGTTTTGAGAGTACATATTTCATTAAATATCCCATCCACACCCCATAACATTGTATACAAGTAAATGCAAATTGAATATTAGTTTTACTGTACAAATACCACTAAATATTGGTTTGTGTTGTTGAAGAAAAAAGATAATTTCACTCTAAAAGTCGCACAGACAATGTTGCATTTCCCTCCAACAGTAGTGATACATGCTGAGGGAAGCGGCTTATTTTTAACATTGTATTAAAGCAGACCACCATTATTTTCTGGCAAGTTAGCAATTTATATGTTGTTATTTGATTATACTGCAGCATTTATGACATTATGCATGAAAAATAAACTGTCAAAATATGTTTTCTCAAAAATCATCAAAACAGGTTTGACCTCCCTATACATATCTGCCAAAATGTTTCATAATTGTAAATTGAGATTGACAAATGTAGTCGAAGAGATGTAAATGTTAAAATCTTGGCTGAATATGTAATTCTGATCTGAACGCGATTCATAATATTTTCAATTATTTCGGAAATGTCTGAGAATACAGTTAATTTTCCTAATAGATATCACCTTCAATTTTAAGTTTCGTTGCATTTTCAATATTTGTAACCATACATAAAAAGCCACATAACGCAAGCAACTATCTAAACTGTCTATCTAAAGTTTTTTTCCTATTCTGTTTTTCTGTTAGGCTGTTTGCATTTATGCAGTAGCCTAGTTATCAACTTAGCATCCGTGACAAGGACATTTAGTATTTTTGACTATTCATTTCTTTCTTTCAGTTACAATACATTTTATTGCTTCAATAAAAGATATTTCCACTCAAAGGAGAGAATTTGCTTTTTTAGGTATTATTCTCATTCTCTTACATCTGTAAATGGCTACTGCTTGGTTCATGTTGTCTTCTTGTAGGCTACTGTGATTGTAGCCTAATGCAAATATTATGTAGGCTAATTTTAAACATGTTGAGCTGAAACAAATGATGGGACGCAATGTATATAAAGTTTATTCAGCGAAATATAAGTTTGCAACTTACTGAGGACGAAACAGCCAACAAACCCCTGCTAGCCATAGGTGAAAGGGGCATCACTGTTCAAGGGTGTATCGTTCACGGGTCGAGACGTGGCTGATGAGGATGAGGAGGGGCAGAGATGAACTTTCCTGTGGGTAATGGACCTCAACAGGCAGACTTCAACCATACACTAAGAGCACACCAACCACAGCTCCGGGAAGTCCTGGGTGAGTTTCCCTCTCTGTTCAGTGGGAATCCAGGCAAAACCCACCTGGCCAGTCACCACATCCATTTAAAATACCCTACCCCGGTCTGTTTACAGCTCTGTTCACATCCCAGAAAGGGTGTTAGCCAGTGCGCAGGAGGAGATCAACACCATGCTCAAGATGGGAGTGATTGAGACTTCAGTAAATGAGTGGACCAGCCATGTTGTCATTGTGTCCAAGAAAGATGGTAGTATCTAATTCTGCATAGACTTTGGGAAGGTCAACTCCATGACACTGTTTGATGCACATACCATGCCATGAATCAACTAGCTGTTGGAGCGGAAGGAAAGGCAGGCACCTCACCACTGTAAGGATTGGGAGTCATTTTGGTGCAATGACATCATGATCACAGGATCACAGACACTGATCACAAGGACTTGGTACTTCCTGAAGTTGCCTGTAAAATGTGCGTCGCTGTCTCTCCTTGACCCTTCTGCGCTTTGCTGCTCAACTGAAGAGACGTGCACAAGGCACTCTCTAAAGGCACATGCCAAATCTAGCCCATCCTTGCCCATTTCGGGGGTACCCTATTTAAAGCTTTATAACTCCAGATGTGAACACCACAGAGACTTGGCTTAAATAAAGCAAGACATTTGTACCATTTACAATACTAACTTCGATTAGTTCATAATCATAATTTTGGATGAAAATGCCACAAATGCAATTGTCTAGGCAAAAAATCAAAAATGAATTTGCTCTTTTTTAGTTTGCAGTGAAATACTGAGAGATTGCATATATACAGCAGGTTAAACTACACATGTCCTAAATCAAAAACTCCTTGACCACAAGTTCATAAAATCTAAGGGTGGATATGTAGAATTACTAAAGATATATAAAGCAAAACTAAGCAGTGTGCCCAGCGTCTGCAAATCTATCCAAAATGTCTAAATTATCTATTGCTGTAAATCACAACATATTCACGTATTTCACTAAAAAAATCTACTGTTTTGACTCAAGAAACTCACTGTTGCATCATTTTCAAGTGGTAATTACAAGCTTTCCGTCAGTACAGTGGTTTAAAATATCTATGGGTCCAGAAATCCAAAATCTCTCCAAAAATGAATAAAATGCTTTTTGTCCGTTGTGAAGCATATAAATGAGCCCCTTACGAAGGTTTAAGATTAAACATTGAAGATATCAGATTAAAAAATAATGAAAAAACATTGTCACACAATGCGGTACAGTACCTAAATGTGTAATAATTAACTCTCGTATTTCTGTCCTCTATCTACAGTATGTAATGTTTTCTCGTATGGGGATGGGGCGACATGAAAACAATTTTCAACCGTCCACCACGTGATTTTGCAGTCATTTCATCAACTTACCAGCGAGCGTGCCTCGGAAACACTGAAAATTAATGGGGTTCAACACTGGAACTATACAGTGTTTGCCTCTATTGAGACTGGCCAATAGAGACGTGTCTTACATCTTTCAGCGTAGGTCCCACTCACAAAAACTTTTGGATTCACAAAAAACAGCATTCAAAACTTTTGGATTCGCAAAAAACAGCGTTCAAAAGTTTTGGATTCGCAAAGAAAACTGTTGGATTGCAACAACACTTTTGGATTCACAAACAAAAGTTTTTCATTCACATTAATACATTTTTAATCACAAATTAATTTTACTTGCAATAAAACATTTTTTGATTGCAGTGTCGATAGTTCTCAAATCTATTTTTTGATTGCAGTGTGGGAAGGTTTTCTCTCAAATCTATTCAAATCTATTCTGTTTGATTCAGTGGCGGCTGGTGACTCAAAAAATTGGGGAGGACAGGAAGAAAACCAACCCACAGCATCATGTTATTTTACACTAGTTGGCTACTTAACATAACTTGAACATAAGAAAGTAGAGCTATGTTATTATGTTCAAATGTAGCAATAATCCAACTAGCAACCTAATGCAAACTTACTATACAACTAAGGTAAGTAATGCACCCAAAGTTTATCCCCATCTTCCATAAGGAACAAATATCATATTATCATTTATACAACGGCTTGGATGAATACTCGATTCTGATTGGTCCAAGGGTGGGCATTATTTCTCAGTAAAGGGACACCTCGGCCTTTCTAACAGTTCTAAAATCAATGCGCTACAAAATCCAGCATTCTAAAGCAGTTTAAACAGCAACTTATTCTTTCACTTTCGTATTGTTGATACATCCCCTCCCCTTTTCAATGTCCAATTTCACAATTGATGGCAACGTTGAATCACATTTCTAGTTACTGTTGCTAGCTTTATTTACGGTTGCCAGCCATCGCGCAAATCGGAGTCGTCCCTTATTTGGACAGTAGAATAGGCGTTCCGCATTTAATTCATGGCTATGGGACGCATTCTCATCCGTATGTTTGGGAACGATTGTGTTTATAGTAACCGCTGTTTTTGAACAGAATTCAATAGTTAGCTAGCTAGCTAGCCAGGATAACAATTTTAATATTGGCTAGGTGACAAGTGACAGTGAACCTGTCTAGCTAGCTGGCATTCAAAAGCCGTTTCAGAGGAATAGCGTTTTATAGGTCAGCATAACCAAAAATTTTCTTATCATTCGCATTCACTTACGCATTCAAGCTGTGGTAGCAGTAAAAGACGCTGTTATAGGCGGTGGGCCGAAGGTTGCTATCTGCTTTAGTTTTTGAAATGATCGATCCTGCACGACAGAGTAGCTGTTTTTTTCATATACCCTAGATGCATTTTTTTATGAGGCGTTTCCATTTGTTGACAGTCTAAATTCCAGCACATTTTTATAAAAACTAAACTTACGTTTCATAAATTCATTAGGCAAACGTGAGGGAGTACTATACGGCAAACCAATCAAAAATGTGTTCTAGCTTCACATGACATGAGGTCTGCCAATGATATTCGTTCAAATAGGAAGTGAACAGGAATTGACGACTGAAAATCAGAAGCTGAAAATGCAAATACTGCTGTCAGGTAAGTTGGTTAATTTCTAGTTAATTAATTGTAATATTTAATACATTGCCAATCCTTAGCTAATCTTTGATACAGTCAATATTGGCAAAATGTATTGTCATCACACTTATAATCAAGTTCTCTCCTATTCCCGTCTGGTGTAGCATATTGTAGGCCTAGTTAGTGGGAAAAAGTATGTTATCGATCTACTATGTGACGACTTAAACTTTGGACATGTTCAGATAAACAAGACAAAACCCAAGACTGTGTAACAGTAAGTGCATCTTCACTTGCCTTGCCTAAGATTGACCAGACTACACAGAGATTGAAGTGGAAGAGATAACAACATTTATTTTAGAACAGAACTTTACATCATCTGCTGATCAACTAATGATTAGTCATGTCAATATTTTATCCTCAAACAACAAAATGTCATGGTTTTGGCTGATGCCACCATTTCTTTTTCCTTCCTGCGCCTTTTCTTCAGTTATTACAGCCATTGTTTTTTTCATGCGCCTTTTCTTCAGTTATTACGGCCATTGAGTTGATTGAATTATACACGTGCAAATTTCTTTTTACAATTTGCACCTGTTGGTGTTCTATTTAAACCCCAAGCAAGCTGATAAGCTTTGCTTCAGTGTCTCTTATGTTGCACAAGAGCCGGTATGCTGACAAGCGAGGTAAAAGGTAAAAGGTAAAAGGTAAAAGGTAAAAGGTAAAAGGTAAAAGGTAAAAGGTAAAAGGTAAAAGGTAAAAGGTAAAAGGTAAAGGATTGAGTTGCGATATTGGATTGTTGTGGCTATAAAATTAGCACAACAGTCTTTAGCTTTTTTAGATTGTTGGCAACAAGTTAGTGCCACAATCTAAGCTCAGTATTCTTTCTTTAGGGTGTTACTTTTTCAGCCTCGGTTCGAGGTCTGTTTTCTTTGAGTTGCCCCGTTTTATGCTCCGGCAGTTTTGTTTTATTTTCATACTCCTTAAGCTTTAGTTTTTTTTTTACCCAGTATGTGGGTTGTGTAGAGCTTTTCTTTGGGATACTCTCCCTAAGGAGTATTGTTTTCCTTTCCCTTATTTTTCGGCTGTCCTTGTCTCTTGAGACTTTGTGGCTATTTGACCTCTGGTGAATAGCTTAAAGAACCCCCTGTTCAGTCGCGGTTGGTCTCCCAAAACCCCCACTCCCTCACACAAAAAGCAATCAAAACTGTGAATTTTATTTATTTGCTTATTTTTAATTTGATTATTTATTCTTCTTTTATATTGTGATTCTTTGTGGTGTGTTCTCACAGTCCAAACAAAGGCATGTACATGGCAGCTTGTTCAGCCTGCATGTGCATCTCCCTTTCACACACTGTGTTTTTTTTGCAGGAGCAGTACACAAGCTGACCGGGGCTGGGGGAAGTGCCATCCAGTCAATCACAAAGAAGTCTCCCTCAATCTTCCAGCTATGGGCCATTGGCAGGGGTATGTCTGGCTGGCTCTGCAGGCACCTCCTGTATATGGCTGCCCGGTAGTTTGCCCGCTGAGTGTGTTTATGCAAGGCATCCCTGTTTGGTGGTAGACTTCTGTCTGTGCACTTTCCACTCTTGAACATTTGGTACCTTGCTAATTTACATTCCTATAGCCTTTTAGGTCATAGCGGTCACAGGTAAATGCTTCAGTTGCTTCATACAGCTCTGCTGGGGGTTGAAAAGCTGTTCCCAACTTCCTGAACGTGGCACAATGCTCTTTGTTAGATAGCAGTGTTTTTACAGCCTTCACTTTACCAATGCCATGCAGAGCACTCACTGTATCACAGCCGGTGAAACAGTGGAGGCCAATCAGAGCATCAGAGACTTCATCATCAAGATGGCTGTGTATTCTCTGCACATGTGTGGTGCATTTGTTTTCCCCTTTCCCTGTCTGGAAGTACAGGTTTGCTCCAATTTCCTTGCAGAAAGTGATGGCTAGTACAAACACATCAGTGTCAGGACTGTTTATCACAACACTTGAACTATACTGTGAGGCATGCGCACAGTGAAGTAATAGCCGAGTGTCTGCCTCCTCCTGTATTGTCAACAGTGCTGGCTTGTGAAGAGATCTGTCTGCTTTGAGGGCTTTGAGGGCTATCTCCCGGCCTCTCACTTTGGTTACACTTGAGGTTGCTGTGTCTTTAAATGTCTTCAGTTTCATCTTTTTCACTGGAGCATGAAATTCCACCTCATCTCTTTTGAGACGTTGCTGACAGAATTCAACAAATGGCTTCTCACCTCTCTCCTTTGCATTCGACAGATCAGCAGAGACGGCTTATGATGCTACCTGACCTGATGTAATATGGTAAAGCTTCTCTTTTTCCAGTGTTTGATCATATGGGTTCATGTTTTGTATGGTTGACATTATGCTCTGAACATCGTTTTCATCCTGTTCCTTTCTTTTTTCATCCAATTCTGTTGTCTGTTGTCTCATTGTCATGTTCTGCGCAGCCATGTCCTTGACCTCCATTGTGATGGCTGCTCTCTCGTGCTGTGTCAGTGTCCACCTGTGGACTGCACCTTTGTTCAGCGAAAAACCTATAAGTCCACCTTTGGTCTTTGAGTCCCTGTTTGCCGTCTGCTCTATTACCTGGTCACATGCAGTGCATGTGAAGCCATATGCCTGCTGCCTCTGTGCCACGAAGTTACCCGACTGTACCTGTGTGTAGATTCTCGGATGAGTATCCTTCAGAATGCTCATCTCCAGCCAGTATGCTGATAGGTATCTACTGTGGTGAATTCTGTCATAGGATAAGAACCATGGCAGCATAATCCGGATGCTGGAAAGCTGCAGATCCCAATTTTCTTCTCGTGTGGCCCTGATAAAGGACAGGAGATCCTCTACCATTTCAATGTATGACCTCCAAAACTGGAATGTCTTACTTTCTTGTTGTTTGTTGAATTTTTCATAGCCTTCAAGGATTGTGTTGAACTCCTGTGATTCAATAATGACTTCAAAGTTTTCTTTAGGAAAGGCTCTCTGGAGGTCAGTGGCAACTTTTAAAGCTGCTTCACGGCAGTCCCCCAACAGACCCAGCAGCAACAACATCAGCCTCAATCAGGACGTCTTGTAAGCCAGCATCCCCAAAACGCTTGTCAATACAGGACAGGAAAGCCATACATGCGTGAAACTCCCCCATTCTAATTGTAAGTCTTCCCTTGTATGTTTCACTCCTCCACCGTATCTCCTGAGCTTTGGCGTAGATGGCTTGGTCAAAGACTGGAACTATATCCTGAAGTTCTAGTTTGTCTGTAATTTCTGTTGACCTCTTAAGGATGGTTTGTACTGTTCCCAGTTCTGTAGGACTTGCATCAATCACTGGAAAGGTACCCAGTGTTGGTTGGTGGTGGAATTGGACCTTCATGAATGAGTGTGTTAAAACCAGTCCGTCCAGGAAGGACTTTGCCAAGGACTGCAGTCTTCATCAGGAAGTAGGCGCTGTCTAATGTTTGTGCTGCTTTCCTGGTAAGTGTGTGGTTCTCTAGATCTAGTTCAACTTCTTTCCCAAAAGGTTTTGGGCCTGTCCTCTTTCCTGTGATGTATGTCTCAAGATTAGTAGGGGGCCGGATCAAGATCTTGTTTTCTGTAAATACTGATTATCAGGAGTAGGTGCATCACATGGAATCATTTTTTTGAATTATTATGCCATTTGTATTGTGTGTAGTCCCCTTACCAGACGATGTTTCCTCTCCAAAATCATTATTGTCCCAAACAAGAGTTGCTTGCAACTTTACGTGGATGTTTTGGAGGATGTAAGTGTCACCTCGTTGTATTTGTAGCTGTGCTAAAGCTGTCATGTTCAAGTACCTGTGAGTTGGAGGAGCAGTACCCAAGACCATTCAATAAACCAGCTGAGCGGATCCTGTCGTGTCTAACAGCCATGGCTAACAAGCAATGTTTAAGCATTAGCCATCTCACTTTCATTGTGAGGTTCATCACATCCTGGCAAGTTGATACAATCTTCTGAGTCTCCTCTTCACAAACATTCACTCTTTCATTGTCAGTAGAGGGATCTGTTGTCATGCCTGTAGTCCAGGCAATGAAATTGAAGAGCTTATTTGGGATCAGTTTTGAGGCAGCTGATATTGTAAATTGCTGTGCTGTTGGTGGCTATGTGAGATTAGGGGTTGGTATGAATATGGTACATATTCATACCATTCTGTCCTGCCAGGACACAGGACTCCCTCAGGGGAGTTGAAAAACCGACTTGTCCCGTACTGCACATGCACCTCTGGAGCCTGTTTCCTCCCATGTTTCTAACACTTTCCTAGTGGACTTGTCTTTCCTCAAGCCACCTGAGGTTTTCGCTTGGGGTCAGTAGGAAGTTGTGGAGGATGCAAGCTGCCATAACAAGCACGTCAACATTCTGAGCAGAATCCCCCACCTTGAGGTCAGAATGCCGAAAGCATTTTCAACAACCATCCTGGCTCTTGACAGATGGTAGTTGAAAACCCGCCTCTGTTTGGCTGCATGAGGTGTGTTTTGAGGGGAAAGGCTGCATCCCCCACCATGCAGTATGGCATTTGACCCAGGTGATCAGCTGCATGTAAAACTGCATCATCAGGAACATCCAGTGCTTTGGCCTCCATCCCTCTCCCAAGAGCAGAACATGCATAGACCCCACCATTACTGGTCCTTCCGAAGTCCCCAACCTGGATCACCCGGAAGCGGTAGTCTGCATCAACTAGCACCAGCAGTACAATTGAAAATGACTTCTTATAGTTGAAGTACAGGCTTCCTGAATGGAGTGGTGCATGGATGGTTACATGCTTACCATCTATTGCTCCGATGCAGTTTGGAAACTTCCATTTCTCCCAAAACCTCTTTGCTATGTTTTTCCAGTCTTCCCCCTTAGGTCTGGGCAAGTAGATCTGCATCATCCTCCTCTCTATTTGTGAGCAGGTTATGTGTACTGAGTGTGTAACAGTCTGGACTCCTAGTTGGTAGCTGAAGGCTAAGCCGCCAAATGAGTCTCCTGATGCGAGATACCTGGGGAATGAAGAAAGATTAATGTAATGACATGTTTTTTTGTATGGTCATGACTAAATCCTTTTTCATATACATTTACAACTGGCGACTGCAAAGCACGATGGAAGGCTCTGCGTGATTGTTTTGTAAGAAACAAAAAGAAATATACGCCCAGTGGGTCGGGGGAAAGCAGTCAGCACGACTGGAAATATACCCAAATTATGTCCTTCCTACTGCCTCATTTGCAGCCTAGAAAGTCAGTATACAAGTCATGCAGTACATTTGTTTATATTGATTTGTAATGCATAATGATATTAGTAATAATAATATTTATATAGCACCATTCATCTCATGATTTGAAAATACTTCACAGTGTCTGCAAAGTATATTGATAAAACACTGATTTGAAATATCTTGCTTTCCAAAAGTAAAAACATAATAGTTATTTTTCATGTTCTGAACATTTGTAGCTCAAGAACAAATTTGGAGATTGGGGAGAACACACCAGATGACCATTCCCAATGTCCACTGGACCTAAGCCCGGCTGGAGAAGTGGAGTAACCACCAGCGCAGAGCCAGGAACAACTGCCCAGTTCTGCCACACCACTTCCACCAGATAGACCAGAGGGAAAGAGAAAAAGGAGGGGAGGAGCCATGGATAAATTCTCCCTGATATTGTCCCATCAATGAATCGAACGTTTGCTAAAAGCTGAGCATGCCCACTCACATCTGTCGATTCATCCAGTTGCAATGCAAATTTCCCACTGGATGTGATTTTTTCCAAAACGACGCTTTCAATATGACACAGTGACATGTCTGCTGATTGTACTGTTTGACAAGGGAACCGTTGCTATTTCTTTTGCTGCTGGCATACCTAGCATGGTGTTGACAATGGTTTTGCATGCCGGCAATATCACTGTTTCAGCAATTGTGTGTGGCTTTTTTGTCTTAGATACAATCTCAGCTACTAGATAGCTAGCTTTAATTGCTTTCTCCGACACTGTTGCACACTTCATCATGATTTGCGTTTGTTTTTGATGTCGATTTTTTAAGCAAATGATACGGCGTGTCCTTGCTAGCTAGCGAGGGGTGATTTGTTGTGAGATGCCTTTTAAGTTTGCTCGGAACCATTGCATGATTCGAAAGTTTCTCCCCACATATCAGACATACAGGAAGAGGGCACGATGGCTCTCCGGTGTAGGTGAAACCATATGACAGGTAGCTGTCGTTGTACTGTCTCCTCACTGACTTTGTCTTCTTGCTGCCCTCAGCTACCCGCTCTAGGCTGCTGCAGGAGAATGATGGTGATGGGCCAGAAGGAGTTGGGGTCTTTCTTTTTAGAAACCTGTCCATGTTGACTTAGGGGCGCCACTTTTATCACTCTTGTTGTTCTTGTTAAATTAGCTAACGTTAGCTATCATTGCAAACTGCGTCGCCAGTAATGCCGACAGAAAAAAAACCGCGAGCGACGTACTGATGTTGATGGTGCCAACAGTAGGCCTAAATGTTCTTTTGGGGTTTTAATTAAGCAATGTGCATTTTAATGACATTTATTTTGGCTTTTGTGAATGGGATTTGTTCATTTAAAATTTTTAAAGGATTTTTCACACGGCACATCTGACCTTCGCCTGATGGCACACCAGAGTTCCACAGCACGCCGGTTGGGAAACGCTGTACTAGACTACCAACGATAAAATATAAAATTATAAAATATCACTAACCTATTTAAAGACACACAATTTCAAAAATAACATATATAACCGAAATATTTTGAGCAGTAATCTGTTTTTAGTAGATAGAGACAGAGACAGTAAATCAATGATATAGTTCTACCCGCTTCTGTCTTATACCAGAAAACAATGTCAGCTAGGTCTATCAGCAAACATATGGCTTAGCTATGCACAGAAGTCCTCAATAATAATAGTATTTCCCAAGAAATTATGAAAAATCATTGACAACGTCTCGTTAGGTGCAGCATCTTTCACTGCTACCACAGAGTGAATGCGTAAGTGAATGCAATGAAAACAAAACTTTTGATTACGCTGACCTATAAAACATTATTCCAAAAGCAAAATTAGACATGTTGTAGCCTACATTGTTAGAAAGCTTATACTCTCACCTACCGAATAAATGAATTGTCAATCAAGTCAGACTGTACTTAAAAAGGGCGACAACGTCATAAACAACACGTGTGGTATTACACACAGATATTTTGGAAGGTACCCAGGCATCACAAATGCGCGTATTTCACAAACAAATTGTCCAAGACAATTTATGACCACTCAGTCTCAAAAGGGACATCTCTATGCATAAAACCAATGGTAAGGTTGTATATTTATTCAATATTTAGTCCCAGACAGAGATGGGCAATATTTCTGTTACTTGTATTTGAAATACAAATTACAAAATACTCAAAAGTAATTGAAATATGTATTTGATAGGGCTGAAATAATTCAAATGTAATTTGTAACAAGATACTTTAGAGTGGAGTAATTTTGTATTTTCAAAATACTGAAAATACCATGTAAATACATCTTAAAATGAAGAACAATACACTTAGACACACTCACACACAGTGATTTTGTAAGCCCACACTACTCAAAGTATTTCTGTAACCACCCACCCCCAAAAACAAGCCAGCACATGCTTCCTCCTGCCTCAACCAGTGCAGTGGACTGTCCGTCAAGGTAAACATTTTATCTCAACTGCAATAACTACAAAATATATCTTACTTTTTAGAATGTACACATGTTGAAAGCCATAGGTAAAGGCTAAAGTTAAAAACAATCGATACATGTGTGGCTAAAGAAGTGAGTGAGCCAGCTAGCTAGCTAGCTAGCTAGGGATACTGGTAGCAGCTGAGCTGTCTGTTTACACTGTCGTGCCCTGTCACAAACTCATCACGGCAGACAGTGGTGCTGATCTGTGCAGAGTTGGGTGAGTAGGATAAACTGTGAATGTAGCTGTGTTATGATCCACATTTTGCGATAAAAATAAATTATGCAGTCGTTTGAGCAAAGCAGATTTCCTGAATTTTGTGTAGATACATTTTGCTGATTGTAGTGACACGAATGAGCTGCAGTTTTTTGGGTGCACATAAATTATGTGCTGGTGCAAATGAAAAAGTTAGATGCACCAGTGCCACCAATGTAAAAAGTTAGTCTGGAGCCCTAGGCTGGTGCATAGCTAGTGGTTAGCAAGTTAGCTTGCAACAATACTTTCTCTTGAGTACCGTTTTTGTTTACCACTGGTGATTCGTGTGTGTCCTTTTTACCCACAGGTTTTATACTGTGCATGTTTGATTGCTAAATGACAGAAGATTAATTAAAAAATGAAGCAGGCAGTTGGTAAAAAAAAGCTCTGTTGAAGCATTTAATCCAAGTATTTGAACACAGCTTCTTGTTATTTCTCGTGATTTCTTCATTTCAAGTCCAAAGCCGCGTTTCCACCAAAAGTACCCGGAACTTTTAGTCCCAGGAACTACTTTTCAAGGAACTAAAAGGTTCCTTCAGCCCATTGTTGTCTGCGTTTCCACCGCGGTCTAAAGTCCCGCGAAGATTAGGCAAATTAGCCCACTGACGTATGAAAAAGCGAAGTTGTCGTTGGTCCATCTGTCCTATGATTTCTTCTGTAACCCCATACTACCACCGAAGTAGCCTACATTATTTTCTAATAACCGGGACAGCCCGGAGGGGTTTATTCCACTTATATACAACGGATTACCAACAATGACTATATATGGTTACTTTTGTATTTATTGATTTTTATCGATTTAATCACCTGAAATTGAAATATGCCCAAACGGCTGCGGAAGAATATTTTACCATTGTCAAGCAAAACTGTCGTTGGTAGTTGAACTTGGACCGTTGTTATGCAACAAATAGGATATAACAGGTCAGTAGTCAGATTGTAACTGTTTTATATATCCTCTCAAACACATTCATTATGTTTTTATGCGAACATTCACTTTCATGTCTTGACATCCGAGGCGACAGAATGCATTCACATTCCACAAATAACTGGCAACAACAGCAGAAAACATGCACACGTAAACAATTTGCTGTTGAATTGATTACTTTCTCATCATCAATTCCATATAGGCTAATCGCAAAATGACAAGAACAGAACGAAAACTCGGACTTGCGTGAAAATTTAAATTAGCAGTGGTACAGCCACCGTTTGCTTTCCTTCAAAGTTTCTGCTAGCCGAGCAGCGAAGTGTGCCCTCCAGATGCGAACCATGCACCATAAATTAGTCCATAGTCTTCCTGGTCTTTTTGTGGAATTGAAGAATGGCAGAGTAAAATTACGGCAGTCTGAAAAAGCAAAAGGGATAATTACTAGAATTAACCTGTTATTTTACCCTGACAAAAAGTGCGGAAGGTGATTTCCAGTTTGCTTTTTACTGTATCACCAATGTAAATTACGCATAACTACTGCATACCTCACATAACTGTATCAAACGTTTTGATTCAATTACAACGGGCTAACAAAGAAAATCCGGAAGAAAATATTCAGCAACCGAATTAAACCGTTTGAATGTTTTGGTACGTAATATGCTGTCCCAGCACGAATGCTTAGCATTTTATGAAAACGAATACTAAAGCAAGAAAAGAACAGAAGAGCACACGTTATAATTCCAAGACGTTGGCAGGCTATAACCAAAAGTAGGCTACTGCGCCGCATAACATACAAGTTTGCTTTCAAGTTATTATGAAAATAAATCGGTTTGTGGCTGCAGATTTTTAAAAATGGCGGTTGAAATAAAACACTGCAAGTTGTCGACCAATCAGGTTCCTAGTTCCGGGGTAATGTTCCTGCGGTGGAAACGCGGCTCAAGAAGAAAGGTTGAACAGTAAAGTGAAGTCTGTCTCGCATTTTGGGGATATACTGTGTGAAAATGGTGTGAGTGTTCTCAAGTGCCAGTGGCCACAGTGCAAAGGATCATCAAAAAGTACAAGGAGTTCCACACTGTGAAAAATCTCAAAGGGTGAGGTAGGTAGCGAGAGGCCAAGAAGAATCCAAGGATCTGAGCAATTCTGGTACCAACATCTCAAGGCAGACACTCCAGCAGACACTGCACAAGGCTGGCCTCCATGGACGCCGACCAAGGAGGACTCCACTTCTCCATGACAGGCACACAAAAGCTTGCCTAGCCTTCACAAAAGCTCACCTGGACAAAGAAGAAAGCTTTTGGTCATCAATTCTGTGGTTGGACGAGGCGAAAATGGAGTTGTTTGGACACAGGGACGTGGCATTCGTTTGGCGAAAGAAAGGAAAAGCATGGTCAAGCATTGTGGTGGGAATGTAATGCTTTGGGGTTGTTTTTTAGCCAATGGGCCGGGTAACCTTGTAAAAGTAAACGGCATCATCATCAGAAAAGAGAACTATATCAACATTCTGGAGGAAAACATCAGGCAGTTTGCAGAAAAACTTGGCCTTGGGCAGCACTGGACCTTCCAACAAGACAATGATCCGAAACATACAGCCAAAGTGGTCAAGAAATGGTTAACAGAAAACAATATCAACGTTTTAGAGTGGCCCAGCCAGAGTCCAGACCTGTGAGAATCCCATCGAGAATCTGTGGAGGGAACTAAAGACCAGAGTGGTGGCAAGGAAGCCTTGCAACCTCAGGGACCTGGGGCCTCATTTATAAAAATGTTCTTAGATTTATACTTGAACTTAGTCTTAAAATCATTTCCGACGGTGTGCTTACGTTCGATTCATAAAAGATACTGAGCATAAAAAACCTTGCTTACGTAGGTTCTAAGAAGCCCATTTGTAACTTGCGCACCTGTGATCTATAAATCTCAAATTAACTTAAAATTGACGGCACCTGAACGTGGCTTACAATCAGTGATTTCCCAGATTAGCACAGATTAGGGTTTAGTCAGGAATAACCATGGACCAAAAGAGAAAACCAAATTTTTTGGAAGATCATCATGCGCAAAAAAGTCATTCCAGTCTCTGAAAACTCTCTCGCTTCTAAAAGCACGGTTTTCAATGTCTTCCAATAACGCAAGAACAGCATGGTTACTTTCTTATAATTTGACACACTATTTATAGAACATCGCATCCTGTTTTCAATTCAAAACACCTTGTGTCTGGCAATTAATTCCTCATACCTTTAATTGATAATTCCTATCAAATTGTTCATAAAACAAACGCAAAGTTCACCACAGGCTTGGACGCATATGCGTCCCAAACTGCAATACCCCTACATAACCAGCAGGAAAGTAACTTATGTCAAGTCTAGACTTTGCGTAGAAATAAGATCATTTCCACGTCAAAGTAAGGTTTTATAAATAACTACTTATACATGGTTTTCTGCGTAAGTCATACTTAAGATCAAAATTGATCGTTAGTCCGTTCAATAAATGAGGCCCCTGGAGATCTTCACAAAAGAGGAGTGGTCCAAAATCCCAGTGGAGACGTGCAAAAAGCTTGTTGGCAATTATAAGAACCATTTCACTGCTGTGATGGCAAATAAAGGCTTTGCCATTGATTACTGAGAAAGGGTATGAATAATTTTGGACATGGCATTTATTTGTGAAAATGTAAAAAAACAGAAATAGGTAACATTTTTATCAATATCTCTAACACAATGTCTTACCGTCATTTGTCACCTTCTTATGTTATTCCCAGCCAGAAGAAACCTATTCATCAAATAAAAATTCATTTTAACTCAAAATGTTGCATAGGTATGAATAATTTTGGGCTTAACTGTACATACACAGTACAGGCATTTGCATATACAGTAGCATTCTACTTCCTGTTCTTCCTTCCTGTATGGTTCAAACTCTCACTAGAGCCTTGTGTACATTATAAAAATCTGAATGTTCTGCCATTTTTAACAAATTCAGAATACCCAATGTTACAAATGTATTTTCCTGTATTTTGAAAATACAAAATACATATATTTTATCTTGACACATTTTCTGGCTCCAGTATTTTGTATTTTATTTTGATACATTTAGTTGAGGGGTATTTTGTATTTTGTAACAAGATACATTTTGATGTATCTTTGCCCATCTCTGGTCCCAGATATTGACTGTAGAATGACATGGTATCATTTTTTAAAACTTTTTCTCGTTTATTTAGTTATTCAGTGAGCAGCGTTTTCATTGCTGTATTGGCATATCTTTGGGCTATTGTTGGGTTTATCCTGTTGCTATGACGGAATACGATTTTTTAGTGGTGAAAGAATATTTTTATGAATGCCAAGATAGACAATATTGTCCATTATGTCATGGGTGGGGCGTGTAGTTGTAGATGAGACTGCAGGGAGGGGGTGCATGTTAAATGAATGACCAGAGTGACAGTGGTGGCACTTCGAAACTCCGTATTCACATAGTTGTCATGTATAGTCTTCTAATTAAACTAAAACAACGCATTTCTGTTTTTAACTCATACTTTGGTTGCAGTAGCACTGAGTGTCTGAGTTTGGGCTTTGTGCTAAGAGGTTAAGTACATAAGTATGTAATGCTAGCTACGTTGCAAACAATGGAGTGTGTGGGGAAAGACGTCTGTCACTTTCCAAAGTGCTGCTGCTGGCTGTAAACGGCATTCAGTTGGGTTGTGGGTCAGGCAGCACGCTCTTTGCTGGCACACGGCCGTGTGCAGCACCTATGTTAATTAGCTCTTGAGCTAATTCCATGAACCCCTCGCCTGCAATTGAACGAAATGGTCTAATGTCCTTGCAACAGAACCCGACACATTTGTCGATTATTTCGGATTTCGATTTTGAAGGTATTTGCATTCAGGCAGTAACGAAGGCTGTGATTGCAGTTTGACTTGTACCTGCTTGTATGGTGCACCCTCGGTCCAGATGACGCAGCAGGGATGAATTTCCTGTCTTTTTGCTGTCATATTTCATTACAACGCTGCATGTTTTGCATTTAACAAAACAAATTGGCTGTTTTGCTTCCACAATTACAACCAAGTGGAAGTGTTTCCATACGGGTGATTTGCCATGGTTTTCGGTAATAATTAGCTCTCCCGATGAGAGCTTTCGCTTGACTTCATCCATAGTGATGCTTTTTTTTTTCTTCTTTTCCACCAAAAACATGCGCAGCAGAGGTAGTGACACAGATTCAACAAAAAACACACCCACGTCGAACGTACAGGCAGGCAGCAGCACAGGCAAGATATCAAGTCATTTTATTGAATTAAATAAGCCACGCAATTCAAATTAATCTTAAAATAATTAAAATAAATATAGCTTAAACATGAATACAATCATAACCGAACCCGACCGTGTCCGAGCGTTAACAGTAAATATTTGGTCCGACCCAAACCCGTCGGGTCCCATCAGGCCTGGGTCGGGTATCCACACTCTAACAACCACCCACCCAATCAGCCCAGCCTATGTCACAGCAGCACGATGAGGTTGATCTGTTTGTTCTCAGCAATAGTAAAAAGATTGAATTCTCGAAACCAGGCAAGAGCAAAAATACTAATTTTAACAGTTCTTGACAATTTGGAGGCTTCTCAGGAACAACAGTATGCATCTATTCCCCAATGTCACAGTCCCTCCCATAGTCAAGGTGCCCCAGGGCCATACCTAAGGAGGAGGCAGAGTTTAAGTGCCACTGAACAGTGGGAGCAATGCCAATCCCCTCGGCATTCATACTCCCCTGTCCCTACCCCTCCCCCGGGTCAAGGTGAATCACAGCCTTATCAAAGGCCAAGATCTACCACAAGTCTGCTGGAGCAGTGGGAGCTGAGCCACTCCCCTCGGCATTCATATTCCCCTGTCCCTACCCCTACCGTTCCCCCTAGCCAAACTGGCCCACAGTCTTATCAAAGGCCTAAGACAAGCACAAATGTGCTGGAGCTGTGGGAGCAAGACCAACCGTATTCTCCTGCCCCTACCCCTTCCCACACTCATGGGTTTGCAAGTTCCAACAGCAGTACTGTTGCACAGTGGGAAGACACTGTGGACACACCATACCGTAGTATTTAAAATAAAAAAGTGTGTGGTGTTTTTAAAAACAATGTATATAGTTTTTATTTGTGTTCTGTGTTAATCATATGTTTATTGTTCAAGAAAACAGTTTTTTTTACAATTCTGTATTACGTTCAGTTGTATGTAACAATGTGTGAAATAAATGAAAATTTCTTATTAAAAGTTTTAAACAAAACTTGTTTTCTTGAATTTATTATAATGTAAACAATTACTTGCTTGACATAAAAACAAGTAACGGAGAACTTACCCAATGTAACAGCAAATCCCTGTTTTGGTTTTATAGCTGCCCTGTAGTTTGCGTTGATATGTCTGGCCTGATCAAAGAGAGAAGATGGTCCATCTGCTCTGCACTCATGTGGAAATATTGGTTCGCTGTCCAGATGTAATTTGTTAACTAAATGATAAGAATCTCCCTGTTGTCTTCTCTTTTAGATTCAGAGGACGCACCCAAAACCTCCTTCTCCTTCTCCAAAGCGGGAGAATTAAAGCAATTGCATTCCTCCGGTCTACTACGCGCACTGCTCAAACAAAGAAAACAAAAACACAATACAGTACCTGCTTAAACTCTGTAAACCAAATTGCATATTATGAACAATCATGTATAACTGGAGAAACAAGCTAAAGAAATATTCACATTTTATAGCTACATGATGTGTAAATGTGTATATTGAGTGAAAGGAGAACCTTGGTCGTTGGAGAAAATGTTTACTTTATTATTAAGCAAAAGGAAAGAGCGTTGCACACTCTTGTAGTTCAACCGTTAAATTTAGTTTAATTTACCAATGTTTCAGTATTATATGCCTTCATCAGGGGCCTACTTAGATGACATTGTGGTGTACAGTACCTCCTGGGAGGGATACTTGGAACATTTCAAAGACCTCACATGTAAGGCTGGGCGGAATCCAGTGCCTTGGACATAAGTCTGTGAAACAGCCTTTCAGCAAATGAAGCAGTGCTTCTGCTCAGATCCCGTCCTCATTAACTCAAAATTTCACAAACATTTTCTGGTCCAAGGTGATTTCTCTCAAACTGGCCTTGGTGCAGGGTCCAGAAGGACATGAGCAGCCTGTGCTGTACTTAAGCTGGAAGCTCCCACCTCGGGAAAGTCAATGCTCAGCGATCGAGGGGTTAGAAATAAGCCTCTCTTGACAGCCTCTGATATTTCTTAAATTTGACCTTGATACTGACCATAGGTCCCTGGTATGGATCAACAAAATTTATGATACAAATGCCACAGTGACACACGGGTACCTGGCCCTCCTACTGTACAAGTTCAACATCTGCCACAAGCCAGGAACAAGGAATCTGATGGCAGATGCGATTGTCAGAAATGGGCAATATTAAAGTAGAGAGGGGTGATATGACTGAGGAGTCAACAAACACATTCTTCCTTACCACTTCATCTGGTGGCCATTTCCCCTGATTCTGAGATTATCTGCTCCCATGTAATCCAGATGACTCAATTTCATCTGATTCTCAGTTGGTACAAAACTCACACAAGGTCCACACCTAAACTATCAATATTGGAATTTGAATAACAAGTTAAACATTCCTGGTTATTCACCACATCATCCTTCCAGTTCATCAGAAGTTATCCTGGGGGTTAGAAAAACCCATTCCCCAACAAAGTTTTAAAAAGTGAGGGGATTTATGTGAATGTTGTAATGCCAGTGTTTGATGAAAATATGTGTTAACTTTTGTGAGGGAGTGTACAGGCATCACTTGATCTGAGGGGGAGGGGCTTGGCTATTTAAGCCAGGGTATTGTATTGCTTCGTGTGGGAGTAGGCAGACTCGTAAGAGCTGGGCTAGGGGTAAGACCTTGAGGAGGCTTAGAGTGTAGGCAGCTACAAGGCTTAGTCATTGATGTTGTTACTATCATTTGTCGGTGTGTTTTGTCCTGTAGCTGTTGTTATTGTTTTTCATTTTTTTCCTTTTTGTCTCTTGAATGGGGAAAAAATAAATTGATATCACCTCCCAAAAATTGCCACATCTTAACTATTTTTATTTAAAATGTTTGTGGATACATGCCAGGCCTTGCTTGACCACACTCTGTGCTGTGTTACATAATGATTTTTACCAATTTTATAATCTACACAAATTTGGTGTAATTTAAAAACACCAAATAAAAAAATTTAAAAAAGTGTTTAGTGACCTATTGCACAATTACAACATCACACACAGGGCTATATTTCCAGCTACCATTCACACAGATAAGCTGCTAACTGTTACCCGTTTGTGTAATAATGTATTTCTCTATTTTGTACAGCTGTATATATTGCTATAAACTTTGTTATTGATGTTATTGTTGCGGTCCTCATTATTAATTTCCTTAAATTACTCAAGTACTTTAAATTGCTAATGGTAGCTTTGACCAGCTTGAAAAGCTGCCACACTAGCTGTGATGTAAATAACATTTGCAGCAGTGGTAGCAAAATAATTATTTCAGTTGGAAAGTGGCATCAGAATGCAGTGGATCCAGAGCCATTTAATAGAGACCTGTGTGCAGATCAAAACGTCAAACGTTTTAAAATTCCAGTTTGAAATCACAGACTGTGACAGGGATGGTTATGTGAAACTCCTATTTATTTTCTCCATAGGAAAACTGTCCTTTGATCAGGAAATCCGTTTATGGGTAAAGGTTTTCCTCTCATTTATGTCATACTTCTGAGGCCTGCTGCTGCTTCCTGGTTTAGTTTTTTGTTGCAGCCATTACAGCTTAATGTAGGTGCAACCATACTGCCAAAACGCATTTACATACAGAATAAATTGCACAAAAACCGACTTTAAAAACCGAAACCTTCTATGTTTCCTTTTTCTACATTACAGCACATAGGTCACTACCTGCTTTGCATTGCCCCTTACTGGTCATGGTACATGCAGCAAATTGGGATGACAGGCACAAACTACTGGAATACTTTGATTTAGACATTTCAGCTTTCTCCTTATCTATTGATGATCTTGCATGGGGGATTGGCTACTGCACTTCTTAAAACCCATGATGTAGTTGCTCCATTTAAAAGCAAAAAAGTTATTGAGGAGCAACTTGCCACTTGGCATACTGACCACATGCAAGCTGTTAAACAAAAGTCTCATACTGACCACACACAAGCTCTTAAACAAACGTCTCATCAAGTGGAATGCAAGTGGTGTTCCACTAAACTGCAGGTATTCCACCTGGCCTAGAGAGAGAGTATTGGTGATTATAAGCATGCTCTCAGTGCATACATAATCCCCGGTTTGTTGAAGAGAAATGTAGATCCAGGCACTCAAAATAGTAAACGAAGGAGATGAATTAAAAAGCCTTTATTTCATCACGGCTGTACGAACACAAGCGCCACAAGCGCCAACATGTTTCGACCAGAAACACCTGGTCTTCATCAGGGCATAGTTAATGGCAAACAGGTGACCCCTTATAAAGCCTCAGGGGGCCAACAAGGGGGAGTAACCATACAATGTATAGTGTATCAATTTATATAAACACACAGATAGTTAAAACAAAGTAACAATTACAAACAATGAAATGGCAATAACAAAAAAGGAAGTGGTAATTACAAAAAACAGGTGAATTCAATGTCATCATTAAGACCCAGAAAGTTTAAAGCATCAAGACAATGTATCCAATAAGTTTCCCTTTGATTAAGTTTGTGGATACGGCCACCCCCCCTTGCAAGATGGTCACGTAAACAACATTTAGTACGACCAACATAAAAGATACCCGCGCACGTACAAAAGTAGTATTACAGTTTATGAAATCTTTTATATTAAATGTTCTCTTAGTTTTAAAATCCGTGAATTGTCACAATGAGGGCAGTGGATGCATTTAAATGTCCCTATAGACCTTTGGAGCCAAGTCTCCTTCTTAGCAGGAGGGAGGTAACTGCGAACAAGTTTTTCCCTCAACGTGGGTGCACGTCTGAAGGAGAAAATAGGGGGTTCAGGGAACACTTGTCTTAAGACAGGATCACTATTAATAATGGCCCAATTGGCTTGAATAATCCGTTTGATGTGTCCAGCAGGTGTGCTATACTGAGTAACAAAAAATGGGCGGGACTGGGAAGAATGACTGCATTTCTTTTTCGACAGTAAATCGGAACGATTAAGGGAATACACCTTATTACGCGCTTGTGTCACAACCTCAGGTTTGTATGCTCTGTCTTTAAAACATGTGGCTATATCATCTGCCTGTTAATTAAAAACTATTTCACTATATCACAAATATGGCATAGTCATTGAAACTGGCCAAAGGGAATATTCTCAATTAAGTGAGAGGGATGAAAAGAATCCGCTCTTAAAATAGTATTACGTGACGTTTTCTTTCTGAAAATGGTGGTATGTAATTTGTCTTCCAAATCTTTCGAGATAGTCAAATCGAGAAAATCAATACTTCATTGAGAATATTCAATATATAACCGGATATTGTCATTAATGGAGTTTAAATACTTGTGAAATTCCACCAATTGAGTTTCAGTACCGTCAAAGAAGAACAACAAATCATCAATATAACGACAATACCAAGTAATACAATGAAAAAAGGATTAACAGGATTAAGAGCATACATCTTTTCCCAATATCCCAAAAATAGACATGCATAATTAGGCGAGAAACAAAAGCCCATGGGGACACCAATACGTTGTTTATATATCCCATCCATGAACATGAAAACATGGTTATGAATAATCAAATCAGTCAATTGTAGAAGGAACTCCATAGGAGGTGTACAATCATTTTTGTCAGATAAAAAGTGTTTTAAAGCAAATAGCCCCTCGTCATGGTCGATATTGGTATATAGACTTTCGACATCCATTGTTACAAAAAAATGAGATTGTAAATTAGTCAAACCTGTAATGTTAGGAAGAACAACAGTCGTATCTTCAATAAATGAAGGAAGTTTCCAACCAAAAGGTTTGATTTAAAAAAATCAATATATTTAGACGCCGGTTCCATTAACGCTCCATTACCAGATACAATAGGACGACCCGTGGGGTTGTCAAAAGGCTCCTTATGTATTTTAGGAAGTAAGTAAAAAGCAGCCAAAGTTGGATGCTCAATCGATAGAAATTTAAAGTCATTGTCATTAATCCAGTGTGCATCCTTGGCATATCAGACAATGGGTTAACACGGAGCTTTTCATAATATTTAGATTCTAATTGTCGTCTAGCCTCTAGAGTATATTAGTCTCTGGAGAGAACAACAATAGCACGACCTTTGTCTGCGGGTTGAATAATAATGTCATCCTTTTTTGAAAGTTCATCCAAAGCAATGTGTTCCTTATACGTCAAATTGTATTTAAAACCAAATCTAGAAGTAACACCAAATAGTCTATTAATCTCAAAATCAACCGTCTTGGTAAAGGCTATAAGACAATGATTGGATACAATCGGTGCAAATCGAGATTTAGGTCTGAAAACAGAGAAAGATTCAGAAGCAGTATCAGAATCAATATAAGGACCAAGAACCGAACCATGATTGGAAACGTTATGCGTGTGCCCAGATTTTTGATAATACCAAGTTGCTGGTCTGCTAGATGGCTCCCTGGCCAAAGTTGTGCAGTTGGGGGATGTGTAGTAGGGCATTTGATAATCAGTACTACTCCTAATCTATCATGAGCCATGAGCCTGTTAGCAATGAGAGGAGGTGACAGAATCATGGTTTTTTTGTTTTTTTTGTTTAGCATGTTGCCAAATGGCCTTATCTTGTTCAGTGTTTAAATAAACCTGTGTGTGTTGAACACTGAGCCTGTATTGTCCATCCACTGCCAAAAAACTGCAACAATAATGTTATGTGATTTTGCTTTATAATGTCATTTTGTCTTTGGAAATTAAAAAATTCACTATTCTAAATATAGGCAGAACTCGACTATCGGGCACTTCAATTATTATTTTCTCGGTAATCGGTGTCCACTTAAAAAACCCATATCGGTAGATCACTCATCAAGACACATCTCTGTCATACACACACACACACACACACACAATCTATATTAGGTGTCCACAATTATTGACATCTCTGATAAAAATGACTAACAAAACAGCTGTGTGAAATAAACAACAGAGGTAATGTTCAAAACATGGGAAAATTGATATTCTTTTATACTTAAACAATCATTCACAGTTTCTAAGTTTCATTTTGAATGCTATTTTTCTTGTAGAATGATCAGCCTCTTTATTGATACTCTTTAATTGCACATGCACTCATCTTGTAACATCATCTTCAGGCCTGCTAAAAAAAAGCATATATCAAATAAGCGAAATACAGTGCTGAAGAAAGGTCGAAGGAGCATGTATTATTCCAGTGACGAAAACATAGTTTATTTATATGCCCTCTAGTCCCACAGGAGTCCGATCCATGCCTAACTGAATTAAAAAGAGCATAACAAATTCCGTGAATTTTAGCGGCAAGGCACAGCTTGTCAGTGACATTTGATACAGGACCCAGCAAGGAAGATAAATGTAGACAACTTCGAAAAAATAGATTTTTTTAAAGCTTCCAACTGTAGGGATCCATAAAATATATTGAATTAGAGTAAAGTTCCCCTTTTAATCTGAAAAAAAAACCCAACAAAAAACCTAATATATGCTCTAGTGAGAGTTGGGTATTAGATAAATTGAGTCATCTAATGAAGCACTGAAGCACAGCTACAAACTATTGATTCTGTTTTGATTTCATCGCTCTACTGTAAGAACTTGGTCACGCTGTGTCAGGTAGGAACTTTCATATCTAAATCATGGTATGGCTCTGTGTACTCCAAGCAAATACTATCCTGATGTTCATCAAGGAGAATGCCATCCGTGATGAAAATGAATAATGTCTACCTACTCTCTAGCAGTCTCTATAACTGTAGAATGGTGAAAATCTCTTTCATGAATGTACAGCTGAATGGAGAGTGTCCCTGTCTATGACACAGATATTAGCAAAAAAGGGTGTCTGATTTGTTCCTTTTTACGTTTTACAACATAGACATTCACATTTGAACAGTATGGTGAGTACTGTGACTGTCCTTATATACAGCATAAATAGTATTGTCTATTTATACAGTAAGGTGAATACTGTCAGCATCTACAATATAGTGAATGTCATCGCCATATACAGTATGGTGAACACTGGTCATATATGAAATATTGAGTACTGTCTATCACTTGGAAACAATCATCCCTATAAGTAATTGTGTCTTGTCTGTATAGAGGCCTTTGCTATCCTTGCCAGCAGAATAGTGAATTTCAGCTTGGAAATTAGCTGCAAGCCCTCCCAAGCACAACACTAGAGACTAGCAAACAGAGGGGAGTGACATTTTGTGGTGATGAATATGCTGGTTTTGCAAAGGTTTCCATGAGCTGTTTCTAGGCGTTTGTCACCATGGTAACAAAGAAACACAGACCAAGTAAACCGTGAGCTTTTTTACATCTTTGGATCTACAGAATGAGATTAGAACTGTGTGTCTGTCTACTTTTTTTTTTGAAGAAGAAGAACAGCATATCTGAAAATTTTGTTGTTTTGACTCCATATTCCAGCACATTGGATTTGAAATGAAACAATGAACATGAGGTTAATGTACAAACTGACAGGTTTAATTAGAAGGTATTTACATCGATATTGGGAGATCCTTTTTGGAATTACAGTAGTTTTTATACATAGCCAACCCCCCCCCCCCCCCACCATGAGACTGAAAAAATCCAAATACACACTAACAGACATGACTACACCACCCTATTTAGGCAAAGGTACATTTTAGACAGGAAGTGCAGGCTAAAATGCCATTGCAGCACATTTACTTGAAAACACAATGAAGCTTTAAGTCTGATTCTTTATAGCCAACTAACATTTACAAAAAAACTAGAAGCACTAGAAGGACTAGAACAGGGGCTGTTAGGAACAACAATGGGGAGGGGGGTGGGGGATTGATGAATGTGGAATTTTTAATTTGTTTAATCATACGTCAGTCCTGTTTAGTTTTATTAATTTTTGGTGATTGGTTTGGTTTAAGCTGTCAATCAAGGGAGCTGTGAGGTTGTGCAAGGTGCAGAGGTGGATTATCATCTTTGATGTGCTAGTTGTGAATGCATGTTAGAACAGTGCTTCATTCTCCAATTATACGCAGGGTTCCTGCGGGGTCTTAAAAAGTCTTAAATTTAATAATCAGAATTTTAGGCCTTAAAAAGGTCTTAAATATGATTTTGATAGGTCTTAACAATTTATTGGATTAGGAAGTTACTTCTATGTTGCGATAACTTCTCTGTATCACGTTTAAATGTGTTTGGGGGAAATGTCCGTGCTGCAAAGTAAGCAGTACGGTAATAGCCTATCAGTTCCCCCCCCCCCCAACAATTTGCATGGAAATAAATCAACATGGAACCAGTAATCACTCACTTTGCAGCCCCTGGTGAGAACTTATCGGAGGACACCCAGCCAGCAACTGCACCTAGCAACCAAGCATGAGCTAGCGTCAGTCAGAGCCTGAGGTAAAGGAAAATTCTGCTGGCGTGTCACGATCAAAAAAAAAATCTTTACTTTTGTAACTTTTTGGGGAACTATGAGGAAGTGTAAATTTTACAATATGGGGCTGGAGAAAAGCATGTTTTGTGCTTGGTTGAAACCAGTGGAGGGGAACGTTTTTGAAGCCCGCTGCACCTTATGTAAGAAAACAGTTAAACTAGGAACATTGGGGGTAAAGGCTTTAGAATCGCATAGTCAGTCAGAGAAACACAAGACCCGAATGAAAAACCAACAACAAACGCCTCCCATCTCTTCTGTGTTCGCCCCTGTTTCGAGGGAATCAAGTGTGTCCAATGTAGCGATAGCCAGTCTGCTGCAGCAGCTCCCGCAAAAACATTGTGGATAATCGACCTCCGGATGACGTTTGGGTCTACATCAACCCTAAAAGTGGAGGTGCTGTGGACGCTAAATACTGTAGCTAAACACAAATCCTGCAACAGCAACGATGGCATAGGTGAGCTTTTTAAAAGAATGTTCCCTGATTCTGATATCGCGAAAACATTCGCGTGCGGTGGTGACAAAACGTCATACATCACGAAATTTGGTTTAGCGAAATACATCAAGAGAGACCTCATCTCTAAAGTAAACAACAGTCCGTTCGTTCTGATGTTCGATGAAAGTTTGAACCAGACGACCAAAACCAAGCATGTGGACCTGCACATACGTTTCTGGGAGGAGGGGCAGGTTCAGTGGAGGTACCTGGGGTCCCAGTTTATGGGACATGCAACAGCGCGGGACTTGCTGGAACATGTCAAAGTAAGTAATCAATTATTAATAATTAAATGTTGATATTTATTTACCAAGTATTGGTATTAGACTCACATTTGTTGATTTTTTTCATTAGCAATGCTGGGTGATCTGTTCTGTTGTATATAACAGTTGCATATAGAACAATGACAATGTAAGTTAGCCTACTCTATCAATTTCTTGATTCATTTCCATCAACACAATACTAGATATAATCGCATAAATAACAGAATAAACTCACACATTTACTTGAACTTGACTCAAAAAAAAGTGTAAAGGTTGATTTAATAGTTCATTTTTATTTCTCAGGAGTGTGTGGACCAATTTGAACTGAGGAGCCTGGTGTCCATCTCGATGGATGGGCCCAATGTGAACTGGAAATTCTTTGAACAGCGGAACAGTATGGAAGTGCTCAGCTTTTTGCTGTGGGGAGCCGTGGACTCCACACATTACACCACGCTTTCAAATGTGGCTTCTCCATGTAGCAGCTGGACAAGCTGCTGAAGGCAATGCACACATTGTTCCACAATGTGCCAGCAAGGAGGGAAGATTACAGTGCTGTAACAAATCTACAGTCTTCCCTTTGTCGTTCTGTGGCCACTGCTGGATTGAAAATCTGCCTGTGGTGGAGAGGGCTTTTGCGGTCTGGCCATCACTGCTCCAGAACATGGATTCAGTGAGAACCAAGAAACTCCCAAACCCTGGAACAGCATCCTAAACTGCAGTTCTGCATAGCTCTTGCCAAGACCTTCAATCCCTTTTTGAAGTACCAAACAGATGAGCCAGTGATGCCATTCCTCTGCAAAGACTTGGCTGAGTTGATCATGGTAATGATTTATATGGGTAGCACTGCACATTATCATTACAATACTCTTGTCACCACTGATTAGGCCTAATTGATTTGTACACTGTGTTGATGATATGGGGTTTATGATAAGTAATGTGTAAAAAGAATATATAGGTACATTGCAACTTTTGTTCATGCATTAGAATTATGATAATGTCACTTTATGATAAATGTGGATGCAGGGGACTTGCATTTACTATTGAGTTTGCCTGTTGACAGAGTCTACTTAGACGCTTTAGGCGGACACGGTGGCACAGTGGTTAGCACTGTCGCCTCACAGCAAGAAGGTCGTGGGTTCGAATCTCAGCTCGGGGCCTTTCTGTGAGGAGTTTGCATTTTCTCCCCGTGTTCGCACGGGTTTACTCCGATTTCCTCCCACACTCAAAGACATGCATGTTAGGTGCACTCCTGCAGTTGACCTTGACCAAGGCACTGGCCTCAGAACTGGAGTTGGTCCCTGGGCGCTGCACTGTGGCTGCCCACTGCTCCTAAGTTACTAGGATGGGTCAAAATGCAGAGGACAAATTACCCCACGGGGTTCAATAAAGTATATCTATCTTATCTATCAAGAGAGAGCTCCTCCAGGACGTCACTACACTGCAGCTGACCAGACTGGATGTCGCGGACAAGAACAACTGGCTCCACCCACAGGAGATTGACATTGGCTTGGGTGCTGAGTCAATCCTCAAGGTAGTGTGACTATTTGAAAAGATCATTTTACAAATCATGGTCAGGATGCAAGCAGCAAATGTAATTTAGTTCTATGTACTATTTACAGCCTATTATCCCCCTCTCCAGAGCACCAAAGGTGTAGAGCTCACGGTCCTTGAGTTTAGGAGGGACTGCATGCAGGGACTGTCAAATATCGTCAGAAAAGTGCAGGAGAAGAGCCCCCTAAAATATCCAATGGTTAGGCAGATGGTGTGTCTGGATCCCTCTGTCATGTACAGAGACCCAGACAGGTGCAAGAGACAGATGAAATGTCTTGTTCAGAGGTTTCTGCAGGACAAACAGCTGACAGGAGGTGTTTCTGCTGGTAGGAATAGTTCTGGAATAGGCTTTGACAAATTGTACACCATTGTAACCAAATGTAGTTTCAACACCGTTATTTTGTTCACCATTATAACCAGTACATGTCTGATTGTTAGTGTAATGTGATGATTTATCAATATATTTTTCTTCACTTTTCTCTTTCACCTGTTTTGTTATAGGTGATGTAACTCTCCAACAGTTCGAGGCCTTCCTGTCCCTTGAGAGTAGAAGTGAGGAGTTCCTCTCCTTCCCGCCCATGCAAAAGAGGCTGGACATCTCCTTGCGTGATTTTCTCAGAAAGCCCTATCCTGAGCTCTGGGCTTTTTGTCAGAAGCTGCTTATCTTTTCCCATGGTCAAGCCTCTGTGGAGAGAGGCTTTTCTGTGAACAAGGAGGTGGAGACTTGCAATATGCAGGAGGACACAGTTGTTGCGCAGAGGCTTGTGTGCGACTATGTCGCTCTACACGGAAGTGTTACCAAAGTCCTACTCACTAATGAGCTCCTGAATTCTGTGGCATCAGCCAGGTCCAGGTACCGTGTACACCTCGATCAAGAGAGAAGGAAGAAGTAGTCGGAAGCACAGGGCCAGAAGAGAAAGCCTGCAGAGGACCACCGGGAGGAACTGAAAAAGAGAAAGAAAACTATCCTAGAGGTGTCTGGCCAGAGGTGCAGACAGGTTTGCAGAAGAGACTGAGGGCAAGGCTTGCTGGCAGCAAGATGGCCGAGCTCATCTCCAAGTCAAATATTCTGAGGAGAGGCCACAAGGAGAAGTTAGAGCTTGAGATCATTGAAAAGGAGATTGTGGCCAAGGGAGCAGAGCTCAGAAGATAGCTCTTGTCACACACACACACAGTTCAGTCCAGTTCTTAGCAGACCTTTTTTACATATATATATATATATATATATATATATATACACACACACTTTATTAGGTACACCTTGCTAGTACCGGGTTGGCTTCTGCTGCTGGAGCCCATCTGCTTCAAGGTTTGACGTGTTGTGCATTCAGAGATGCTCTTTACATTACATTTATTTGGCAGAAGCTTTTATCCAAAGCGACATACAAAAAGTGCATTTCATGGTCATAGACTACTAAACTACTAAACACAGGTTCAATAAGATACAATACTTATTTTGTACAGCTATTTCTAGCCAAGAACACAGTTTAGTTCACACAGTGAACACTATTCTGACCTAACCTCTGCAAAGCCAACTAGGCAGAAGAATAAGCTACAGTATTAGGACAAATACAAATTACCAAAAAGTGCTGGGATGGGGCAACATGTAACAAGTGCCATGAAAAGGGGGGGATTTAGAGTGAAATATACAGCATGGTGGTAGTTAATCCAGGTATAGTCTGAAGAGATGAGTCTTTAGGCCACGGTAGAAGATGGGTAGTGAGGGGGAGGTTCGAAGAGGGACGGGGAGTTTGTTCCACCACTGGGGAGCTAGGGTGGAGAAGCTCTGTGATCCCTTTGGTTGGGTGGGAGGGGGTACAAGGCGCCCTGCTGTTGCAGAGCGGAGTGGTCGAGCAGGCTAGGATCGAATCATGTCCTGCAAGTAGATGGGGGCTGTGCTGTTGGCTGCAGTGTAGGCAAGGGTCAGGGCTTTGAACCGGATCCTGGCAGCGACCGGTAGCCAGTGGAGCGATCGCAGCAGAGGAGTGACGTGGGAGAATTTGGGAAGGTTGTAGATGAGTTGGGCAGCGGCATCCTGAATCATCTGTAGTGGCTGAATGGCACAAGCTGGCAGGCTTGCAAGGAGAGAGTAGCAGTAATCAAGGCGAGAGGTCACCGTAGCCTGGACGAGCAGCTGGGTAGAGTGCGTCGTCAGGTGTGGTCGAATCCTTCTGATGTTGTACAGAAGGAATCTGCAAGACCGTGATGTTGCCTTGATGTGCTCCTTGAGGTCCAGTTGGTCATCCAGGACCACCCCCAAGCTCTTGGCAGAGTAAGAGGCAGACACTGTGGTGCCATCAACCATGATTGAGAGCTCACGTAGTAAGGAGGTCTTGTGAAGAAGAGCAGCTCAGTTTTGTTGTGGTTGAGCTTCAGGTAGTGGCTGGCCATCCAGGTGGAGATGTCAGCCAGGCAGGAAGATATCTTATCATCGACCTGTGTGGCCGAAGGGGGGAAAGAAAAGATCTGCATGACAATGATAGGAGAAGCCATGTGAATTAATATCTGAACCAAGAGATTTGGTGTATATGGAGAACAGCAGAGGACCCTGCGGTACTCCTGTAACAAGGGGATGAGAAGCAGAGGCAGACCCCTTCCAGGTGACCTGGTAGGACCTATCTGGAAGATAGGAAGCGAACCAAGACAGGGCAGTCCCAGCAATGCCCATCTCAGCCAAGGTGGAGAGGAGTATTTTATGGTTGACTGTGTGGAAAGCTGCAGACAGGTCAAGAAGGATCAGGACAGAGGAAAGGCGTGAGGCTCTTGCAGTGGCAAGTGCCTCCGTCACAGCCAGGAGCGCAGTCTCTGTTGAGTGCCCGGATCGAAAGCCAGACTGGTGAGGGTCTAGCAGGTTGTTCTGATGGAGAACAGAGGTTAGTTGTTTAAGAACTGCTCGTTCAAGGGTTTTGGACAGAAAGGGTAGAAGCAATACGGGTCGATAATTCATTACATCGGAGGGGTCTGAGTTGGGTTTCTTCAGGAGTGGGGTAACATGAGCCATCTTAAAATCAGAGGGAACATGACCAGAGGCGAGAGAGGAATTAACAATGGAGGACAGATAGGGAAGGATCTCACTGGAAATGGATTGGAGAACTGTAGATGGGATGGGGTCAAGTGGACAGGTGGTTGCACGATGAGAGGTGATGAGCTGTAGTACA
The DNA here is from genome assembly GCF_013347855.1 of Anguilla anguilla. NCBI lineage: Eukaryota > Metazoa > Chordata > Actinopteri > Anguilliformes > Anguillidae > Anguilla > Anguilla anguilla. The sequence goes on along the minus strand of NC_049203.1, from coordinate 34,935,199 downwards.
TCGGAGTCCTCCAGCATCTCAAAGGAGGTCAGTGTGGCTGTGGGTTTGTCCCAGGGGGTTGGAGGCTTCACTGGATGGGCAAAGGAGTTCTGGATTGTAGCCACCTTTCCTTCAAAGGCGGCCAGAAAGTCATCTGCGGAAAGGGAAGAGGGAGATGGGGGTGGAGGAGGAATGAGGAGGGAAGAGAAGGTGGAGAATAGTTTGCGTGGGTTAGTGGGTTATGCTCTTCTGCATACCTCGGTTGTAACAAGTGGTTATTTGAGTTACTGTTGCCTTTCTCTCAGCTCGAACCAGTCTGGCCATTCTCTTCTGACCTCTGCCATCAACAAGGCATTTCTGCCCAGAGAACTGCCGCTCACTGGATATTTTCTCTTTTTCGGACCATTCTCTGTAAACCCTAGAGATGGTTGTGCGTGAAAATCCCAGTAGATGAGCAGTTTCTGAAATAATAAAACCAGCCTGTCTTGCACCAACAACCATGCCACATTCAAAGTCACTTAAATCACCTTTCTTCCCCATTCTGATGCTTGGATTGAACTTCAGCAGATCGTCTTGACCATGTCTACATGCCTAAATGTAGACATGCGAGTTGCTGCCACGTGATTGGCTGATTAAATATTTGCGTTAACGTGCAGTTGAACTGGTGTACCTAATAAAGTGGCCGGTATATATATATACTGTAAAAAATCTCAGTTTACAGTTTATATATACTTTCTTATATTGTATCCAGATTTGTATGAGGAAATAAGTCCCTTATTTGTAACTTACAATATGCAGGCCTCTATTACAATACAATATCACTGTATTTGGATTTGCTTAAATAGTTACAAACAATACATGAGTTTAAGCTCATTAAAGAATACCCTTCCCCAAAACATGAAAGGTTTCATAAACATTCCAGATTTTGTATTATTTATTCTGTTGAACCATTCTCATGCAATGCCTCAGGTTTATTGTTATGCAGTATACAGCATACAGCAACACTGCACCTCCCACAGAATATCACAATCATTATCCAAATCCAAACTGTAATGATTGTTCCAATACTCTAATTAGCATTGTGTGTGTACTGATATGCATGAACCCAGATAGACTGTACAGGTTATCATTTAGCCCACTGTTGTAATCATCCTTTCTTAAAAAGAGGCAGAGAACAGAGGTGGCTAGCATTAAGCTGACCCATGATGAACCTCATTGTTTCACTCAACCATTGACACAAATATGTGAGTACTGAAAAAATACACACACACACAGACACACACACTGACAATTACATAGACACACACATGCACGTACAGTATATTCCTCAGTTATTGGACTGGACTGTTTTTTCATTTTCAAATTCATATTTGTGATAAGTGAAAACAAATTACTGTTACCATGCCACAAACAAACAATCCAGACCCACCCCAGTGTCACAACACATAGAAATAATTAGAATATTATGAAGACTAATATTATGAAGTCACCATACATATTACATCATATTACACTGCCTGGCCAAAAAAAAAAGTTGCCGTTTGGATTTTTTTGGACAGTGCCCACTGTACAAGCCTCTGGAGGCAGTGTTATGATCTGGGGTTGCTTCAATTGGCCAGGTCTAGGCTCAGCAACGTTATGTGGCAATAAAATGAACTTTGCTGAGTACCTGAATGTACTGAATGACCAGGTTATCCCATCAATGGATTTTTTTTCCCCTGATGGCATGTGCATATTCCAGGACGACAATGCCAATATTCATCGCGCTCAAATTGTGAAAGAGTGGTTCTGGGAGCATGAGGAATCATTTTCAAACATGAATTGGCCACCAGAGTCCTGACCTTAACCCCACTGAAAGTCTTTGGGATGTGCTGGAGAAGACTTGACGGAGTGGTTCGACTCTCCTGTCGTCAATACAAGATCTCGACCAAAAATGAATGCAATTCTGGACAGAAATAAATGTTGTGACGTTGCATAAGGTTGTCGAAACAATGCCATGACGAATGCGCACCGTAATCAAAGCTAGAGGCGGTCCAATGAAATATTATAGTGTGCAACTTTTTTTTTTGGCCAGGCAGTGTATGTAACAAAGGGGTTCACCTTTATCTGAAAAAGAATACTGCCACTGTAGGCAACAGGAAGATCCTATAACTGAATAAATCATGTTTCAACTTTTCATATCACATAATCTAATATATCTATACATGCTCATTTGTCAGTACATTATTATCTCCATTGTGAATGAATGCACTTTTCACACATTCAGCTCCATTTACCATTTTATTCTACCCAAAACACGACAAAAACACATTGGTTTGTTACCAGCTCTGAATGCAAGATTTAGATTTGCTCAATTTGTAATTTCATGCATCAAAATAAATAGCTACATCTTCAAAAAGGCCAGAGCTCGGTATATCTGTATGAGCTTTTTTTAGTAGTTATGTTATGTGAAGACCTTTTAACCTCCTTACATTTTCACCGACCAAAAATTACATTTAGTCATTTTTGTTGTTCGAGAGTCAGTCTATCATAAATCTTGGAAATTAATCTCACTCAGGGTGAAAAGGTGTGAGCTGACTATGTATTTAATTAACTCACTATTCCTTGTTTGTAGGAAAAAATAGGTTTTTATGAAAAAAACTTTCCTCAGGAATGATTTATGATGCAACGGAAAGGATTGCAAATTAACAAGATCTTTGGATGTTTAGGCATTTCTTTACGGTATATGGCATTGACTCTGAATAGAGAAGGGTGGAATTGTATCGCTGCTTCCTTATTGTTACTTTTAGATATCCAGTTTTTAGATTACTGCTTTTGAGAAAGACAATATAATTTGACCTTGCAAACTTGGTCTGTTCTATCTCTGTCTGCCACCACATACTTGGAAAGGAATGTCTTTTGCAATTAGGGCTATGTTGGAGGTTGTTTAAATGTAAACAGACGTGGGGTGTCTTGGAGAGTTTTCTCTCCTTTGAAAGCTACAGCCAAGCCATGGACCCAGCTGTCTAAAGAATGCCCTTAAAAAGATCATCTTCGTTTTAAGTTTGAATGGAATTTATGACATTTATTGAAATTTGAAAATCTTAATGCCTGTATAGATAATGGATTTGAGGCCAGCTAATTACTTTACATTTTTTGGAGCGGTTTCAGTTTCGTGCGGAAAACAAGGCAGTGCTGTTTGGTTTTGTTACATGTAAAATACTTTGCCTGATGGTAAAGATTACAACTGGCCTTCTGTAACAATTATTTTTCTACAAAAATCACCTCTTATTGTCAGAAGCAGCAGTGAACTCCCATGTTTTTTAAAAGATACACCGTAGCTGACTGGGTTACCTCCTAACATATCCACGATTAGTCTCATAACAAAGACCATGAGACAGTTAATTTTTTGATAATAATATCATAGTGCTTAGCCCTGCTTCCAACAGCACAAGGTCATTTTTAATACATAGATCTGCTAGTCTTCAGATAGGACAGTCCCTGTCTTATCTCTCTTCCCACACCTCACCCATCCATGCAGCCATGCTCCCCCACTCTCTCAGCCACTCCCCTCCCCCTCCCTTGTATCCGCATAAAGTCTGGACCTTCCTTTCCTTTTGGGCCTTGGGTTTTTGCCTTGAGTTTTTGGGTGCTTAACTAGCCAGTTAAGATTTGTTGTGGTGGACATTTTGTGGGTGATATCTCTTTTTGCCATCTGAGCAATTTGAACCTTGCATCTGGGCCGTGTGCTTCTTGGTGTTTAGTGCAGGGGCTGAATTTTTTGTCTTACAGCTCACCTGAAATTTTGACATTTTCATCCCTGCTTTGGAATATTCAGCTGTCTTTTGGTTTTTGATCTTAGTTTTCTTGGGACTATAAAGCTGTGCGTTGGTATTTTCTTGTCTTAATTTATTTTGTGGCTTTAACTTGACTATGTCTGCAACAGTTTTTTTTTTTTTTTTTGTTAAGGTAGTCAACCTTTGTCATTAGATCAGACGTTACATACATTTTATAACTTAATAAGTCGCTTAATCTGATTATGAGTTGTACATTTTGATGAAGGTAGATCAAACAGGTTGTACTGCCTATTGACAGATTTCACTAATTAATAACTGATATCATTTATAAATATATATGAATTAATTCAAATAAATGTATTTTACATGTTGTGAGGTATTTTAACTGTGGATGGCCTTGTGTTCATTTCAGACTGTCAGGAGTCAAATGAGTCAGCTGTTAAATCCACTGGATTTAGAAAGTAACTTTTTAAAACATTTTTTCTTTAACATTTTTTATTTAATCCTCACTTCCCTAACATTACTAAAGGTTTTTGAGCTGCCAAAATGTACTCGAAATTCAGATTTGTTTAGTCATTTATCCAGGTAAGCCACTAAATATTGATCAATATGTTTAAGGCCTGCAATACAGGAAGGGTGGGTTTCAGGCAGCAGGATATACCTCATGTTATTATATACAAGTGATTCCTCTGCTCAATATTGTTCATTTTTGCCTATATCAACTATTGAAGACATTCATTTCACAATGGTCATGGAGCTCAGAAGATTTAAGAATATTACATGCTATTCTGTGCTCTTCTGCATTCTTCTAAATTCACAAAGGAAGTTGTTGCAATGGGAAAGGCTTAAATTGGGCCTTCAAACTTTGTAGTAAAGTAAATGAAATAGAACAATGCTCAAAAATGACTTCATGTTTAACTTTAAACAGAACTGCTGGGATGCTCATGCTGTTATGGCCCTGTTTGGGGTTGTGGGGGCATATTTGGCCATAGTGTCACCTAGGGTGGAAGGGTTATCCATCAGCACAGCTGCAGGGCATTTACGTTCCATGCACACAGTCTGCCTGAATATACTGAAAACACATTAATTTCATTAGATTTCATTGGATGTGCTCAAACGCATTATCAGAGGACATTACAACAGAGTGCAGGAACACAGACAAACAACAAGAGGAAGAAAAAATAGGTATTTATTAAATTATTTATAATACTGACATGGATATTAATTGATCAGCACATGGAGCTGAAGAGAACATGTTTAAAAAGCGGGTAAAGAGAGAAAAAACTGGTAAAATTACACCTGTTTTGTCTCTCTTTACCCTCTATTTAAACATGTTTTGTTAGTCAGCCTCCTGAAAATGATTTACAATTTTTCTAAATTACATGATGCTTACTAATGAAAATTTGTTTCATATAATATATGCAAATGTCATTTCTGAAGTCTGTATAAAAAAAAAAGTTCTAAATAGTCCATTTTTGGTGTGATGGCACCAGGCAATTCACTGACTATGAATTTGCAAAATGTATTTACAAGATATGATGAACGTCTAACTAAGGACATTATCATCAGTGTATGTCTGGTACTTAACAGCTGTGCAGAGATGGCAGAACTGAGTTTAGAACATAAACTGGAAAAACTGACTGAGATTCCCAACATGTGGTTGGTTTAATTTAAATAAATGCAGAAATTGTTATTACTGTATATACTTATCAGAGCCTGACTGTAAACATGGCACTTGCTTTGTGTATTTTTAAGATCTCTGTAACATTTATATTGCACTGTTATGACAGGATCCTTGCTTAAATCAATGTCTGATTGTAAACCTGAAAGTTGTATTTTGTTTTATTATGAAATTTGTTGAATCCTTTGGTCATAAATGTGAAACGAGTCCAGGGATGAATATCCTGGTAAATTGACCCCTCGGTCTGTGGCTCCCCAACGATTTGCTCCTCCACTGGAATACTGAGACCATAGTGCACTGTGCAATTCTCAGTTTTTCTGTTATTGAATGTCTTCAAAACAGTGCCGTTCATCATGGCCCTGACCACCAAAGTGAATGGGGACAGCACTGAACTGGCTGTGTGTTAGCCTCTCACTTCCCCTTCACGATACATAATGGAGTCATAAACCTTGGGCCTCATTGATCGAATAACATCAGGCATGAAGATGTGCCTAATCCCATTATACTGTCCTCCTCAGGGAATCCACCAGCTTGTTTAGATTTTTATGAGAGATCATTTAACAATTACCAGGACCTATCTTCTTGACCTCAAGATTAAGCTTGAAAGTTGTCAGTGATATTATCTACAACCGGCAGAGAGAAGCATAAATCCCATTAGCAGAGTAGGAGCAAAGCTGCATATCAGATAAGTTGGACAGTTTGAGACGTTTGGCTGGAAGATGCTGAAGTGCCATTTTGATCCACTCTAAATTAATGTCACAAAAGTTTTTGTCAACTGATGCTGTACATGTGTGCATAAACTTGCATTGGTAAATCATATATTTTTGTAAAATCAATTTAAATTTTTACCTTTGCCAAGACATTATAATAATAAAAGTGGGAAAAACAGTTTGCTATAGATTCTGTAATGATTCAATTGAGGAGCATATAATGACTCCTCAATTGAAGCATTTAAGGATGAACATTTAATTACCACATGATTACTGTCAATCATCGTTCAAGAGCATTTCACTATATTAAACCCTGCATTTGTTTTTACCTTCCAACCCTATAAGTCCATATAAATGATTCCAAACACATACACAATTTTCATATTTTCAATGAGATATAGACCCTAATGTTCTGTAAACTGAAAATCTGAAGTTTGATTCCTGTTGAATGCTGCTACTGTACCCAAGCCACCAAACCTGGCATGCTGTGATTAAAAAAAAAATATTAAAAAACCTGGCTCCATAAATAAATAGAAACTCTGGGTTCTGTTAAGTAAATAAACATAAATGTATGTAGAATTCTGAGAAGTCTGCTGTTTATTACTTTTTTTGTCAGTTGAGACAGTGAGGCAGTCACTGAAAAGGCACGTTGAACAAAATGAAATCAGTTACTTAATGCTCCTTCTCGGCAAGTGCAGCCCGTTTAGTAAATTAGGCCATATTAAGATCCAAGTGGCTTGAACAAGAACTGTCATGCAAGCTGTTTTTTAACCACTATTGTACATAATTAACAGCCATTTTATTGTATAGCTTCTTAATATGGTTTCATACCTTAAAATACCTGAACTAACATCTTGGTTTGAATAAGAATTTGATTACCTCATCAATATGACTGGACTCAGTTCAGTTAGTTCGGAGTTAGGAACTGGTTACAGGTTCCCAGGCAAGGCAATGATGTCATATACTTGAGCAAAGCTCATATAATTGCTACCATATATATTGCTAAAATATCTGGCTGTATGAATGTTTTATGTTTAACAAAATATAACCGTGACTGTGCAAGTAACTTTGAATAAGACTGTCTATACAAATAAATATATACAGTATATTCCAGATGTAACAGACTACAGAAATCAGCTGTGGAGATACACTGAAGTGTTAAAACACATGTAACTTTATTTTTATAGTACTACAGCCTGGTTGTGGAAATGCTTTCAAAACGTTCAAGACCGTTTTTAAAGTCGGACTGAAATTTGAAATACTGTACCATTAAATTTATATTCTATACCATTGCAAAATTGTTTTTAAATGGTTTTAAAATGTTTTTAGTTTTTTTTAATGATAAAAATGTATACTTTTAGACATATCACAAAAATGCTACTATCATGTTATTATGGAGGTCGGATACCGCGTGGGCGGGGTCGAGGCGTATTCCTTGCGTTTTGAGTGACAGCTAGTGGGCGGATCCTCTGAGGTCAGACTGGCAAGCGGCATCACTTTGTTTACCAATGAACTGCAAAGTTATTTAAAAAATACATTGTTAAATGACAGAAAAGTAGACAGCTGAAGTCAGCATTCCCTTCCAGTAGGCTAGTACAATGAACTCGGGCGAATTCAAATTACGATGGCGGGAAAAAAATAAAAGTGCGGATGGTGGGAAAATGTTGACTGTGACAGCCATCAAGATAAAATAATAGGGTGACAGGCTACATTTCAGTAGATAGGTAAATCTAAATGAGTTGTCATATTACACAAAGTCAACAAATCTCCGTAGCTAGCTAGATAAATAATATTCGGCTTTCCTGAATTGTTGCTTTATATTTCGTGTGATAACTATGTTGATGCTAAGATTGCTTTTCAGCTATGCCAGCTAATGTTAGCAAATGTAGCTGTTAGCTATCCTCCTTGTAAGCCAGGCGATGGTAATTCATACACTCAGTAATTATACATCCAAAATATAATAATATAAGAAACGTACTTTGTGGTTATCCTCCGTACTGCTCCGTGCTGTGCATGATCAAATTGTGGGGACTGCTCCAGGGTTCAGTCGCAGTTCTTTGCAAAATCCACTCTGTTTTTGCGCCCAATTCAAAAAGTCGTCTGGTTTAAAATGCAGACTGCAGACTCTTGTGTTGTTTGACACTAATGAACCTGATAAAAAATTCAACCCACTTATTTTTTTACATGTGTGTCCTTCAGGATTGCGTGTAGTGAGTCAGTATTTGTGCATCCTTCAACACAACAGTGCCACTTGCAAGGTGCCATGTTTGCCAGACTTGACAGATGCAAATGCAGGCTAGCCCTCAATGTCAATCATAAGCAAATACACGCTGTGATAGGCTGCATGCAAATGAGACCGCTTCCTGACGTCAAGAAGCGGCAATTTTTAAAATGTGGGGAAAAAAGCACAGAAGGTGGCGCAGTGATTTTTAAAACACAAATTTATATAATTCAAAACAAAAAATTACAAATTGTAAATGATTTGATAACACAGCTGACACTGCCTATTTTACCACCAAGGGTAGTACAAAATATAAGCGAAGCAATTTCAGTCCGACTTTAAGTCAGAGTTGGAAAAATAACAAAAACAGAAAAGAAAAAACCAAAATACTGCCCATCAAGAGAGCAACACTTTTGTGACATCGGTACATTTGATACTGAACTGAGTTAAAACATCACTGCTCACAATCTGTTGTGTTCACAGCTAGCAAAAAAAACCCAGAGAGATAATGGCTTCAGTGAGCTAACGGTGTTATGCCTTATTGATTTTTATTGGTACATTCCCATTGATCGTGCAACCACTGGTATCACTCATTCTGTTAGGTGGAGAAGGAGCATTGCTCAGCATGGCGAGGGTGCTGCTCCACCTTCACCTCCACAGTACAGTCTGTTAGTACGAAAAGGAATCACACACAGTATGTTGCCTGCCTGGTGCCCATGTAGGAGATCTCCTGGAGTGTGCAGACAAGTCCCTGGCCAGAGCGGGGAGGGATCCAGTGGTCATGGTTCACGTAGAAACCAATGACAGAGGTAAGAGTAGGTTTGAGGTTCTGCAGGGCAAATTTCTGGAGCTATCAGAAAAGATTAGGAGCAGAACCTCCATGGAAGTTTTTTTCTGGAATACTACTGGTACTATGTGCAAGCAGATGGAAGCAAAGTTTTATTTAGAGGTTTAACACGTGGCTACAAACCTGGTGTAGGAAAGAGGGGTACAGGTTTATGGGGCACTGGGACTCCTTCTAAGACAGGGGTGACCTGTAAATGTGTGACAGGCTGCACCTGAACCAGAGGGGTACTGCTGCACTGGACCAAAGTATGCTTAAGGTAGCACAGGATTATTTAAACTAGGGACTTGGGGACCAGGGAGGTCAGAGAATGAAAAGGGTAGAGAGGTGCAGACTGCCTGGATGAAAGCTGTCAAGACTTCCTATAATAGTGTGAACACCAATGAAATCTTTTTAAAGCAAAATTGTAGTAAAGGTGGCTTGGGGCATCAGGGGGTGAGGGAATGGGAGAGGATGTGAAGAAGTAATAATCTGAAATGTCTTTGTTTAAATGACAGCACTGAGAGTAATAAGGCTGAATATTGTTACATGCGTGCTAAGATATTGAGGTCTCTTAGCACGCATTGAGGTCTGGGCTGTTGGCAGGCCATTCCATTCTCTCTACTCACACATTCTGGAGGTAATCTGTGATAACCCTGGCTCTGTGGGGGTGAGCGTTGTCATCTTGAAGGATGGGGTTAGGTTCCAGATTGTGGAGATATACCTAGACCTCAACCTAATTGAACACTTGTGGGACAGCTCGGGCGTGCTGTACGTTCTAGGGTGACCAACGCAACCACCCATAAAATCCAGAAGTGGGCGAAAACCGTGCAAATGAAATTCAATATAACCTAATGTGAAGTTCTGAATTTGGGAAATAAAAACATTAGGCAGGATTACTTTATTGGAGGAACAAAATTGGAATGAGCTCAATTTGAAATCTACTTGGGATTGGTCAAAGCCTTTCAGGTTCTAAGCAATGTGCTGAAGCAGTGAAAAAAGGCCAACAAGATGCTGGGATATATAGCTAAAAGTATTGAGTATAAATCCAAGGAAGTTATACTTATCTTATACAACAAATTTGTTAGATCACACTTGGAGTATTGTGAGCAGTTCAGGGGACTGTACTACAAGAAAGATATTGAGGTTCTGGAACAGGTTCAAAGAAAAGCAACCAAATTGATTTCTGGTATGAAAGATAAAAACAATGATGAAAGACTCAAGATACTTAATCGCTTCAAGCTTTGTAAAAGGAGACTCAGGTGTGATTTGATTGAGGCTTTTAAATTCATAAAGGGGATCAACAAAGTGAACTACAAAAGATTATTCAGGTTGAGTTCTGTTAGTAGAACGGGGGGACATAAATGGAAATTAGCTAAAGGTAAATTCCATACAGATATTAGGAAGAATTTTTTAAATGCAGAGTAGTCAACGTGTGGAATAGCCTGCCAGGCCACTTAGTAGAGGCAGAAACTCTGGGGATTTTCAAGACTAGGCTCGATACGATGTTAGATACTATCATGTCTGTAGGTAATCAGAGCACTAATTTAGTCAGGGACAATGGTGAGCATTGTGGGACTAAATGGCTTGTTCTCGTCATTAAGTTATGTTATTTAACAGTTTTTTATTTTGATTTGAATGACTGTGTATCTGCGGAGTGATAATTAAAAGAGAACTGTAAAGAAGCATTAGATGTCACAGCCGTGGTTTTTGGTTATTATACCACAGCTATCTGATGATATTTACAATACTCATTTTATAATTGTTATTTTTATTCTTTGTCTTCTAATAATAATAATGATGATAACCCATAGAACTGTATTACAATAAAAATAATGTTGGAATAGTGGTTGCACACACTATTATTAAGTCCTGAAAACATTTTCATATAAAGAAATTTTAAAGTTGGATTTAGGCTACTAAAATTGTGTGGTGGTGGTAAGCAATGATGAATATGCCTACTTAATAAAATTGCATGCCACCAACTCTTCAACAATATTGTTTGAGTGTAGATACGACATAGTGAAACGCTACATCCAGTTCGCTATTTATAGATACTGGTTTAGTTCGCAAGATGAGCTTTGTAATTAGTCACACCAGTAATTTCTGGTCCAAGTAATTGATGGGAGAAATTTACTGGTAGTTTGTCATTTGCATGCCAATGACTCCCTGGTCCGACGTCAGTTCTGAGGGGTACCAGCAGGTGCTATTAGCAAGCTAGCTAATGCTAAACTCTGTCAAAATCAAAAGTCAAAACTGTCTGGCTATATTCTACCCAATAGGTAAAGGTAATGTTGTCTTTGCTTGTTATTTTAGAGAAGGTAGCTAGACTACTTTAGGCACTGTACTGTACCATTTCAAAAGTTATCGATTGAGTATGGGCATCATAAAAATCTAAATGGTACCCATTTTTGGGGGAGAATCTGTGTGTGTGCCTGTGTGTTTGCTGGCGTGTCTGTGGTGGACTTCTTACTCTGTCGAGGTTTTCGGCTGACAGTATTGCGTTTCTTGTTTTATAAAGAATTTGTGTTATGTTTTTGAGATTGAACATAATTCCAACCCCTCTTCTGGGTTTATTTTGTCTGTTCACCAAATAATCATTGGCCGCCCCCCAGCACCGCATCACCGCAAGTTTTATTGTGATACCAACAAATGTATATATATATATATATATATATATATATATTTTATTATGAAGAAATAAAATATATATATATTACTCTCAGGGAATATTAGGGCTAGGCCAATCTTACATCAACAGGCAAGGTGTTCTCAAGATTAATAACTAAATAACTGAATTTCCACTATATGATGTACATTGACTTTTTTTGTGATTTAACTTTTTATTTATCAATATTTTCCATATATCCAAATTTTCACAACAATATCAGTGAATCTACATTTCCCCTCTAAACCCTGGAAGTCTCAGCCCACCCCCCTTCTGCTGGCCCTATGTACCATTCAACATTTAGTTATATACACACACATACAGGAAATAAAAGAAAAAGAATTTGTATGCATACATACTTCCATACACACATGCAAACTCTATATGGCATAATACATTTGTATTGTACATTTGTATACATCCTGCTATTGTCCACGTTTCTATTTTGGCTTGACTTTTTCTTGCTGTTGGCAATTCTAATATCACAATATCATGAAAGCGTGTCAACCACTTTAACATAGGTAAAGTATGAGGTGGAATCCATTTTTGCACAATGATTTTTTTGCTGCTGTAAGTTTGAAATAACTATCTTTAGGGATAAACTTGTGATGGTTAAAGTGATGAATATTCAAATTTAATGGGTCATAGTGAGACATTAAACAATGTAAATAACACAGTTAATTTAATGTTTCATGCACAGTTTGGTGCCACACTGAGCTAGCAACACACATCTGCCAAGATTCTCATGGATTTTTGTTTGCCAGTTAAACTGAACCCCACCCCTCTCCCCATAGTCCTAGATTCAATACAACTGCAATTAGCTTTTTCATTAACTCTGAGTAAGAAAAATGTAGGCAAATGATTCCTAAATGCTTAAATTTTCCATTAATTTCAGAGACAACAGGAATCATGGTGTAAGCTGGAATATTCTTAAGACTCATTAGTCAATGTGAACCATAAAAGAGGACTGATTGAATCGTGCCTGAGGACCAGAGGCTTAATACTTTATCAAAACTGAAAGCACTCTAATCTCATTACAGCATGTCTACAGCGTGAGCTGTGTAACACCTACGGCCTTCTAACAATTGTTGTTTTCTTTAAAACAAATAGTCTTTGGGAGCAGAAATGATGGATCCTAGAAGAACCATGCTGGGAGATAAAGACAAGCTGAACTACAAGATCAGAGTGAGTGCTTCCCAAAATAAACCCACTTGATAATGTCAATTGAAAGATGGTGATGAAACTGCAAGAATAGAAACTCCAATAAATCAAGAGATTGTCACAGCAGTTACCAGCCCGGAGGAATCTTCAGACAGTGGTGCCTTAACGAGGGGCGGCAGAATCAACTGTGATGTGGGGTTCACTCAGCAAAGCAGTGCAAGGGTTGCATCGATACCAAGACACAGGCTCACAAGCGTGCACGTGCGCACACGTGCACACACACTAGAAAGAGGATAAAACAGAAACAAACTCAGGGAATTGCTCAGGGGTAAAATGTCAGAGTGGGATGTGGTGTTGGATAGAGGGGAATCCTATAAGAGCATTGATCCTGGTGTGTTTCAATTACTCAAGTTCTTCACAGGGACACAGGCCCCATGAGGTGTCACGTACTGCCTCCACATGGAATATAGAGAGGTTGTGACCTCGGTGTACTCCTTTTGTCCTGTGACCGATGTTGATCTAAACTATTGCCTATTGCACAGTAGAGGACCTGAGTTCACTCCAAAGACAGAAAGGGCCTGCCTCCCATTGTTTTTATCTTTGCAGTTGTGGGATAACTGTTTCAGAATAAGGTGTATAGAATTGTATATACGTATATATACAATATATGTTTGGAACAAACACATTTTCTTTCTTAATTTGGCTCAGTACTCCACAATTTTAGATTTGTAAACAAAATTCACATGTGGTTAAAGTGCAGATTCTGTACTTGTATTAAAGTGCATTTTTATACATTTTGGTTTCACCACGTAGAAACTGTAGCATGTTTTATGCAAAGGCACTCCATTTCAGGATTCCAGAATGTTTTGGAAAAATGGCTTCGCAGGTGTTTAGATAAGTGTCTTCAATTGTTTCCTTAGAGAAGGTCTAAGAGAGCTTTCAGTATCTAGCCTTGATTATAGGCTTTTGATTGCCTTTGGAGTCTGCTATTGCCATTTCTTAACATAAGGATCAGATTTTTGCCAGTGAAAGTCAAGAAAGCCATTATGAAGGCTGAGAAATAAGAAAAAAAAAACACCAGAAACATAGGCCAAACCTTGGGTTTACCATAATCAACTGTTTGGAACATCATTAACAAGAAAGAGAACACTGGTGTAGGCTAAGGAAGGCCTCTACAGTTGATGACTGAATAATTCTCCCCATATTGAAGAAAAACCCCCAAACACATGTCTGATCAGAAACACTCTCTAGGAGGCAAGCTGGGTGTGTACTAGCAGACCACTGAAACTATCATCAAAATCTTAACTTATCATGCAATACCCTCTGGATAATGTTTTCGTTAGGGATAAAATTCATTATACAGCAAGATAATGACCCTAAGCACACCGTTAAGAAAATCAAGCTGCTGGAGTTCTCAAAAAATAGACTGGCCACCCCAAAGTAACAGGTTATAGGTTTGATTCATGGGTAGGACACTGCTGTTGTACCCTTGAGCAAGGTACTTAACCAGCAATGCATTCAGTACATATCCAGCTGTATAAATGGATGCTATGTAAAAGTTGTGTAAGTCGCTCTGGATAAGAGCGTCTGCTAAATGCCTGTAATGAAATGTACTCTTGTCAATCCAGAGTGATTTACTAACATTGAATGTGTTTGGGATTACTTGGATTGAGAGAAGCAGAAAATGCAACCAACCTCTCTGACTAAACTTTGGAGTTATGCAAGTAGCATGGATAAATATCCCTGCAGATTTCTTTGAAAAACTCAAAGCAAGTCTCCTGAAAATAATTGAAGCTGTAATGAATGCAAAGGGTGTACACACTAAATAATGAAAGATTTGATATTGCACACAGTTGTGGAGGCTTTTGTGTAATTCCGTATTAAATATATGTTTGCTGCATTATTTTCTGACACTGAAAAATAAATAACTTGCACTCAATGGCTGTTTTCACTGGAAAATAAATAAAAGAAACGGTGGTTTCTGACTTTTGCACAGTACTATATGGGAGAGAGAGAGAGAGAATGCAACAACTCCATTTCTTTCAGACTTTAAATATAGTCACCTCGATAAACAATAAAAAAGCACAGGTAATGCACCATGCCATGCTCATATATGAGAAATTATATACTTTTATTCTAATAAATATCAGAGAAAGACCTTTTTTAAAATAAGTAATTACCTTTTCCTAAAATGATAGGTATCAAAATTATTGGCACCCTTCTTTGCCAAAAAAACAAAAACATACAAACACTATGGAGTCATCTTCTATAGAGATTAAAGAGATTGGAACCAGGTGTTCTGGTCAGTTGAGACAAAAATGCAGCTTTTTGGCCATGCACACCAATAGTAGGCATGCACCTATTTAAACAGCATGCTGGATCGTTGATGTTATGGGGCACACTTTTGCTCCTACTTCAGTGAAATTATGAACCCCAGCAAGGACCAAGATATTTTGGCCAAAAGTGTGGTATGTCCCTGTGTGGATGCTCAGACTTGACCGCAAATGGGTCTTTTACTATGAACAATAATCCAAAGCCACAAAATCAATCAAAAAATGTTGTAATACCATAACACAAGTAATCACAATCATTTGAAAAACCAGAAATAACCTACCTTGGGCAAAACAAAACTAAATTCATTTACAAGTGACTCATTTAAAAGAACTAATAAACTACTTTGGGGGGAAAAAAATGTTCCGGAAGTAATACTCGGACATAAAGCTTTATTTTTATTTGCAATAAATCATGTCATACATCCTTTTAAGAAGTTATCTGTCCTTGAAAAGTTTGTATGCATACTAGCAAGAATTGGAGGTGACCAAAAAAAAACACAATAGGCCTCATTCACAAAACATTTCTTTAATTATTCTTACTTTTGTTATTAACCCTCTGGGGTCGAGAGCTCCGCCGGCGGAGCTCGACAAGATGAAATTAACTTTCGTTTCTATTTGGATGATTAACTTCACGTGCTGTTATCATACAGACGAAACAAAAACATTGACAGAAACCTTAGAATCACGACTTTCCAATGCGCCCATTGGCAAATAATATAAATTGTTTTAAATGTTCCAAATTTGATTAATTAGATCATGTATGCTTCGCTAAACTTTACTCATTACTATGTGAATTTCGCTCAGCAGGAAGTCCGCCCAAATCGCATTCACATGTTAACAACATTATAATTACTCTCCATAGAAGGAGACTAAAGGAGGGGCGATGCGAGATCCATGTGAGAAATGCCAAGTGCGAAAGCGGGATAGAATGTCACAGAGTGTCGCCTAATTCACTTCTTCTGAGGTGAACATTTCGTTTAATTTTGGAAAATGGTCCGTCCGGAAGCCGACACTGATGAAGAGCGGTGTCATTTCGAACAGCGAACTGATCCAGCTGAGGATCAACTTCATGCGTAAGTATATTTCTTATGATCATATTGGTAAATATGTGTACTGTATTGCAACGTATCTGTGTGTTTGTAGGAATATCCAGCAATGTGCGCATTTGTAAATTCCCACACTACGAACGATTCGAACTATTGCATCTCAAAATTATAGGCTAGGCTCTCTACGTCTGGTTGTGTTAGAAGTATCAGGTAGACTGTATGTTTTTCGATCATATTCGTAATAAATAGCTCATGCCTGGCATGTAGTGGCGTGGCTAGGATTCTAAAACTGATGTCCTTGCACAATCGATATTAGCATACTCTAAGTAAGTTTGGGAAATAGCTAAACAGACCTAGACTAGTTCAGATTGAGGCATTGTTATTGATGAGTTGCGTGTAGTTTAGTTGGAATATCAGTGTTTATTTAGTTAAGCTAATGTTTTTTCGTTGATAGCTTGCATTATTTGTAAATGTGTGCTGTATTACATTCTGTGTGTTTGTAGGAATATTCACTAATATGCGCGCTTATAAATTCCCACACTACGAATGATTCTAACCATTGCTTCTCAAAATTATAGGCTACCTCTCTGCGTCTGATTGTGTTTGTTTGTTTGGTTCTTTGTTTGTATATGATGTCACATTTCATAAATTTTGTTTTCATTAGTTAGTGGTTTGTCCCTTTTTTGTAAAGCACATTTAATTTTCACCTGTTGAAGGAAATGTGCTATATAAAGTTTGATTTGATTTCACATTTCCTAACAATTTTGTTTTTATTATATTTGCAGAGATGTTGATCAGGAAACACGGCCTAGTTCACCACTAGCTAAGAGGCCAGGCAGACGTTGCAAGAGTACACCAGTCTCATCTCATCTTCCAAGCATGTTACTTCAATAAATGTTCTAAAATCAAAAGTTGTCTTTGTTTCTGTCTTCTAAATGGCTCACTGAGTCTTTGTCTTAGTGGTGGGGAGGCATGCGGCCAGGTGTGAATAGCCTACTTAGCTGGCAGGTATTCCTACCCAATGCATGTTCATTACAGAAAGGCCATTTGCCCTCCCATTCTCACCTGGTGTTGAAAAATAGTAGTCACAACACTAACTTTTAGCAATTTATTTTATATTTCTCATTGGATTTGCTAAAATATTTTGTCATCTTTTGATACCCAAGACCTTGAAGAACACATTTCAGTGACCAAAAGTCTTATTCACAATTGTTTAGTGTGTTTTATTACAACATTCCTGTGCATGTTCAAAACTACTGTTTACAGTTTGTGTGTTTTTAGAGCAGTTTACAATCCACACATTATTATGACCTACTTACTGCTGCCATATTGTTGTAGCTGAGTTTGTGCTGAAAACAAAGATATGAAACACTTTGGAATCACTGTATATAAAGTTGATGAAATTTACACAAATGTCAGAGCATCGCACAATCACCAGTGTGCCTCATTTTACCCTTAGACCCCAGAGAGTTAAAAATGTTCCTACGAAAAACCAAAATGAAATTCATAACACATGTGCAGACCTTTGTTTTTGTGCATATCTCAGGTGTACGAGGTGATGAATGTTGACTGTTCATAAATTTTATGTGCAATCCTGTTCATGTGATTGGCATAAGGAAACAGCCATGAACAAATACAGATATGAAAAAAAAATGATGAATGCCGAAATGTTCTTAGAAACATTCTTACACACAATTTACAATTAAATTTAATTGTACACGTTTCATGAATGGGGCCCAATGTCCCCATCTGTATAAATGTAACAGCTGTTACAGTTATGCCGCTTCTGAGTTGCTATAACAAACAACGTGCGTTTTTGCTGCTATACATTTACAGAATGTCATTTTAAGAGGAAACAAGAGCACATTGACCGCGTAGTCACTACGATACTTCCTCTAAAGAATAGAAATGCATTTGAAAGACAGCGGAGATGGAGGTTGCAGCTCTACTGGTGGAAACTTGTGCGCGACCCAAATCTTCCAAAGTTAGGGAGAACTTTGCATTTAAGAATTCAAATAGCTGAGCATGGCACAGTAGGACAACAGTGATGCACGAGCACCTGAAGAGAAAGGATGAAGAGGGCTAAGCACAATTAGTTAATACAAAATCCTTTAGCTTCAGTGCTTGAGTTTCATTTCAAAAACTTTCGTGGTTGAACTGCGTGACAGCATCACGATTGCCGGTGGGCAGTACTTGCGCCCATGTAGTTTGTTTACAGTCTTAACAGCACATAACAGTGATAGCTAACGATAGCTCACTAGCATTCCCTGTCTTATCTGTGGACTGTTTCTGTCCCTCTCAACTGATGCACTATGCCATTAATGGCAAACTGTCTATATTTTTATATATCATATCAGTTACATTTCCATTTATTCTTTTTAGTGCATTCCCAATGTCCATTTCTTGATGTAGTGATAGTGATCAGTGATCAGTATTTGGCCTTTAAATCAGCAACTGTTAACTAAAACAATGTTTCTTAACCTCGGTCCTTAATGGGGACCACGATATAAGCACGTTTTCGGTCCAACCACAATTTCAATCCCAGAATGTTAACAAGTTGTTCATTTTTCATACTAAGGTACCTCTTCATGTTTAGAGGGATTATTTGCCCCCTCAAGCCACATTATGTCAGAAATAGCTATATATGCCACAAAGAATAATATTCCCATATTGACATTGTAGTATATTGCAAACAACTGCGCAGCATGGGGGCGGCAGCATCATGTTGTGGGAGTGTTTTGCTGGAAAAGGGACTGGTGCACTTCAGAAAATTGATGGCATCATGAGGAAGGAGGATTATCTAGAAATACAGAAGCAACACCTCAAGAAATCAGCTAGAATGTTAAAACTTGGTCGCAACTGGGTCTTCCAGCAGGACAATGATCCTAAGCATACCTCCAAAGTTGTAACAAAATGGCTTAAAGTCAACAAAGTGAAAGTACTGGAGTGACCATCATAAAGCCATGACCTGAATCCCATAGAAAATTTGTGGACTTAACTGAAAACGCGTGTCCAAGCAAGAAGGCCCACAAACCTGACTGAGTTACACCAGTTCTGTCAGGAGAAATGGGCAAAAATTCTGGCAAAGTATTGTGAGAAGTGTGTGGAAGGTTACCCCAAGAGTTTGATTCAAGTTAAGCAATTAAAAGGCAATGCCACCAAATACTAACAAAGTGTATGTAAACCTTTGACCCACTGTAAATCTTACATAATCGTACATAAAAGCTGAAATAAACCTGTCTCTTAGCTTATTTTTAAATGAACTATCATGGAAATAAAGTAGATACCCCAATTTACTTAAGATAGGAAATGTATGGTAACATGAAATGTTTGGAGTTGTGAAAAACTGAGTTTGAATATCTTTAGCTTTAGAATGTAAACTTTTGGCCTCAACTGTATGGTCTATTATTTTGACTTGAATGAAGATCAGATCACATTTAATGAGTAATTAATGCAGAAATCCAGAAATACATACATTCTGCAGTCCATTGTGAGGAACATTTAGTGAATTATTTCAGGTGTAAAATTTCAGACCCTAAATTCGTATATAATACAAAGTTCACTGCTGCTGCGCAACACAACACAATCTTGCCATCGTCACAGCCACTCTGTCCACAGGGATCTATGATCTATTGTCATTATATTCTCAATAAAATATAGTTTGCTATTCTCAGATTCGGATCAACACATTATTCTCACCATAGCTAAACACACATTTACTGGACATTCACACGTAAGCACATATTACTGATTACAAACGGACATTTCTAGCTTCTAGCTTGCTACAGTGGGGCTAACTAGCCAGTTAGCTAGCGACTACATGATATAAGCATGTACTTGTATTTCCTAACATTTATCAATCTCATACACACACTCTACTAGCATCATTGACATCCTAGCATTCTTATACATCCACTGTACTAATGCAATATCACTTTTGTGCAAATTTAGACGTCGTCGCTCACCTGAAATCACAAGACGTACAGTACATCGTAGTTAGCCAACTGTAACCTGGCGTGCTCTGTCTACTACCGTCTTCACACCGTCAGTTCATTTAAAAAACTAATAAAACCAGAGTAACGATGACAGCGTCTTTTACTGCTACCACAGGGTGAATGCGATGATACGAAAATTTTCGGTTACGCTGACCTATTCCAAAAGCAAAATTAGACATGTTATACATCGTTAGAAAGCTTATACTCTCACCTAATGAATAAACGACACGTGTGGTATTACACACAGCTATTTTGGAAGGTACCCAAGCATCACACATGCTCGTATATTTCACAAACGGATTGTCCAAGACAATATATAACCACTCAGTCTCAAAAGGGACATCTCTACGCATAAAACCAACCGGAAGGTTGTGTATTTATTCAATATTTAGTCCCAGATATTGACTGTAGAATTACATGGTATCATTTTTTAAAACTTTGTCTCATTTATTTCGTTATTCAGTGAGCAGCATTTTCACTGCTGTATTGGCATATTTTAGGGCTATTGTCGGGTTTATCTTGTTGCAGACAGACAGTATTGTCCATTATGTCATGAGTAGGGGGTGTAGTTGCATATGAGACTGTAGGGAGGGGGTGCGTGTTAAATGAACGACCAGAGGGACAATGGTGGCGCGGCAAAATTCTGTATAAAACAAAGCGTTTCTGTTTTTAACTCATACTTTGGTTGCAGTAGCACTGAATGTCTGAGTTCAGTAATCTCGGCACGCCTGCATGCTCACCACTAGGGGTTTTGCTAAGACGTTAAAATGCAAACTTCCGGTTTAAGCCCCGCCCATTCCGAGTATGGATACGGATACAGATAATTTTGTTGGTTGAACAGATACAGATAATGGTGTACTCGCTCATCCCTACTAATTACCTGTGCTGCTTATTTTATACAACTTTTTTTATACAACCTTTTTATGACGGGTGCCTATCGGCCAATAATGAAAGTGGCTTTTCATGTCTGGACAAGTATGTGATCAATCAAATAGGGGAGTCAGAGCATATGTTTCACCCTGAAGTTCTTGAAACTTTTTCACATCATTTTTAGGCATGCCAATTTATTTGACTTTTTGACTAAAACAAAGTTCCCAGATATTAAGTGCTATAAACACACACAACCATAGGCCAATCTTCGCACAGGCAAACTAGACAGGTGCCTAGAGCGTGATTACACAGGCAGAGTGATTAAAAATATTTTTAAACTTTTCTTTTTCAGTGAATATCCTATTGAAATTTCAATTTGACACGTGCGCACTTAATAAGAAAAGAAGAAATTATGAACATTTCAAATATTTTAATATAGGGTACACAAGAACTTCCGGTTCATTGCATTCATTGCAAAGGCAATAAAGAGACCATTCTTGAGTCAATCTAGCTCAATGCCTTCAGGAGCAGAGGGGGAAAAAAAGGAAACTTGAAGAGGCAGAAAAGAAAATTCAAAGAGCAATGGAAAAGTTCCTCTCCCCTGGCAAATCAAAATGTAATGTTACTGAAAATAAGTGACCGAACCTGAGGCCTTCGCTACCACAGTGGAGGAGAGTTCTGTTAATGTAAACCTACCTAGAAAAGCAGTAGAAGTTAGCAACCATGAAGGCTTGGGCCAGACCACAGAGACAGCGAATACAGATAATACCGAGCAGGCTAATTCTCTCCCTAAACCTGAGGACCCAAATACATTTATTGAAACATTTTAATCTAATTCCGCAAAATGGGACAAAATTGTTTCAAAAAACCTGTAATTATTTGCATTCAATAAACTGTGTCAGAACATTGATGATTTTTCACGTTCAGTCAGGATGCATAGAGATGTCAGACAAAGTTTAACCAGGGAGCATTTCTTCAGAAGAAACTAAATTTAGAAACACTATCGAGCGCATGATTAGTGTACTCAGTGTACTCTTGTGGCTCAGTCTTCTGCTATTGCTGCAAATTGTTTTCTAAAAGAGAAAGTGCATTAACCACCAGAGTTAATGACTGGAAAAACTGCTCTAGTGGCCTGCATTAACACAGAAATTCAGTGGATCATAGCGATGTCATAACTGGAACATTTTGGGATTTTTACAGTTACTTAGTTGATTTGATCCACTGCTGCTAGAACATTTCATGAAATATGGAGGTCAAGAGAGGAGATAAAGCAATTACTTGTCATCAGCTGTTTGTGATGAGTTTATTCAGTTGGTGGCTGAGAAAGTCCTGCGTGCATTTGCAGGCGAAGTAAAAGACAGTGAGTATTATTTTTCGATTCAATACCAGATATCACACAGATTGACTAAATCACTCTGGTTATTTGATATGTGCTAGAGGAAAGTGGTAAGCCAGTTGAGAGGTTTTTAAAATTGATACCACTACATGGTCATAATGTGGATAATTTGGAGACCGCGCTCAAGACAGCATTGAGAGACAATAATATTGATTTTTTTGACTATCATGGTCAAAGCTACAACAACTAACATCCCGTAACATTTTTTTTAATGCTCCCAGAATGTTTTTTTTTTTACCCCGAAGTTATGTTATAGTAAATGTTTTTTTGAGAGCATTCTTGGAATGTTTTGACACAACATTTTTAGTGCTTCTCCCAGGGACTACGGCTACCCATTTTCACACACACCAATGGAAAAGGTAGCCATGCACGGGGCCAACCAGCTCATCGGGATCAATTAGGCATCTAGGTGTCTTGCTCAAGGACTTTGACACTTTTGCCTAGAGGGGCTGGAAATTGAACCAGGAACTTTGCAATTACCAGACAACCACATTAACCCTGAGCTAATGTCAACACATTCATGATGTAATGTTAAACTATGTATGGGAAATTATAGCTAGCATACATATAAATTTTCCTACCAGATAATTTCATTTTTAAAAGGCAATAATATTGCAAAAGGACATCAAATGTCTAATTACCCTTTTCTCAGAACTGTTTATTCTACTGAAATTTGTGTAGACATAATTTGTACTTTCTAAATATTATCTTTTGGTGAGGTCCAGAAAATGAATGGCTCTGAATTAGGACACTGACGCCACAGAGAAATGATGGTGCAATAGTGATGGCCAAATGATGCTGCATTACTGATAGCTAGCTTAGGCTACTGTAGATGTATTTATCTTTAGATTCATCCTGATCAGACCTGGGTCAGATATGTATTTGTTTTGGATTCAAATACTTTTCTGTACTCTATTGATCTTGCCTGGAGTAATTGAGCTGGCCAATATGACCAGAAGGTGGGGTTTGCACCAGCGGCGACTGGTGAGCTGAAAATTGGTGGGGCGCAAAACTTTCCTTTAAACTAATTGATCTCAACCTGTTTTCATAAATTTTTCTTTTTTTTCAAGCGTGCCAACAATCGAACTAATCAAATGGCAAGTAGCCTAACACACAGCTTCATACCATGTTAGGGGGATTAAATTAAAATTTATCCGTTAAAAATCCATTTTAATCACCAAGTAGTCTACACTCAACAAACAAGATACACCATTCTGTTATCTACCGTGTTAGCGTTCAGAATAATCAGCAAAAACAAAACCTGCACTTAAAGATTGTTTACAATCTACGCATTGCAGATATTTGCCATGAATACGAGTGCGGAGAAAGAAGTGCATGTATCCGCAAATAATGTTGATTAAAAATGTGCACAATTTTGTACTGCAAATGAAAATAAATGTAGGCTATAAGGCCTAGGCTACTCGCTAAAACTGCCTATTTGGGGAAAGCTGGCTATATATGATAGTATTGAGTAGCCTATTTTGTTGATTAATTGTATTGATACTCAAGGAAAATCAGGGAAAGTTTTCCGCCACTACTTAGTGATCAAAACAGATTTTTCGAAATCACATTTATCATTTAATCTCCCTAACACAATGCGAAGAAGCTGTGTGTCACTTTACAATTGATTAGTCAGATCGTTTGCATGCTTGTTAATCACTGAAAATGAATTAAAACAGTTTGAGATCAATGATTAGTTTAAAGGGAAGTTTTAAGCCCCACCAATTTTCAGCTCACCAGTCGCCGCTGGTTTGCACTTTTTGAGAGTATTTCATTGGTTCCAATACACTAGATAAGTAAGAAAACATAAGCGTAGAAAAGTATTTGAATCCAAAACAAATTTCCCTGAGGTGTTACCTAAGTTAGAGAATAGGATAAATATGCTGTAATCTCATCATAGCTTCATTCAAATAAAATTTGTCTTGAATTCAGATAATCTAAATTGAATTAATGAGATAGAGTGCTGAAATCTAACTTAATCTGATCGTTGGTGAATGAGCTACCTAGAGGACTGACAGCTAATTATTTAAGTTGCCACCAAGGAAACGAGCTAGCATTAACACAATAGCAGCTCCCTTGACTTGTCGTTTATAGTTTTCCTTAAGCATGTATGCATCATTTATACCCCCATAGGATTGTGTTTGTATAAAAAAATGTATTGCAGTAAACTATAGCAGGGTTATTTCTCTTACCATATTGAAGCAGGGATTTGTACAGCATGTGTGGAGAATCTGGCTAAGCAAGGATTGACAAGTCCTTCTGCTACCATCGCCAACGCATTTTGATTGATGTGTCTGGATCAACAACATCATCATTATGTCAACGTCTCATAATCTTGTGATTAGAGCAAGCTGATTTACAATGAATTCAGAACTTAGGTATTTTTTATGATAATAAGCAGATCTTAGCCAGAATTTTCTTGGGAAGACCATTTTGTAACCTGCAGTCAGCAACTTCCTGACAATCTAAAAATGACTTTGTTAGCATGTAATGTTTCAGGAACATTCTTGAGAAAACCATTTTGTAACCTGCCATCAAAGGTTTGACAACATTCTAAAAATTTTGCAATCAGAACAATCCATCTTTGCTAATGTGTAACGTTACAAGAACATCCTTGATAAAACCATTTTGTAACCTGCCATCATCAACCCAGAACTCTAAGCTTTCCTAGCTACTGCAATACAACTGATAATATAGTTGGTACAGCAGATTGCTGGTGCCCGGTATATTAGAGGAGTTGCTATTGAGATATCAGAGAGAGAATTTCATGTCAATTTAAAGCACTCCCTTCCTGGGAAAGGCTGTACTACGAAGCACCTCTGGCCACAATGAGCCATGGGTACTGCCCGAACAGAATACAAATTTCACAAATGCATGAATTTAAAATAACCCCTCAGAATTTAATTCCTACGAAGTTATTTTGGAGCCATAGCATCCTTTTTTTCTCCAGGAAAAGTGCCTTTGTATCCACTGTCTGCACCCTGTGGATACTTGCCTGTACCCTGTAAGAACTCCCTGCTTGCTCTAAGAATTGTCTCTGCTGTTAGAGATCTGCCTCCATTCTGGGAAATCTGACTCTGCCCTAGGAAACTGCCTAAGCCCCGGATATAGGATGCATGCTGCGGACACTTGCTGTTCATTCTCAGCCCTGCCTCTGCTCTGCCTACCACTCAGTGAATACTGCCTCCTCCCTGGGAAACCAACATGTGAACATAGATTGTGCTGAAGATGCTCCCTGCTCTTTCTACTTGGAATATATTTCATTATAGCAGCTGAGCTACCCAACCAAAATATGTGTCATATTTTGAGTAAATCAAAAGTTAAAAAATATTGCTCATAACAGAGGCAGACTTCTCAAAGCAGTGGCAGTTTTCTCAAAGGATTGTCAGTTGTCAAGTTGTATGGTGTTTGTTACAAGAATTTTCCAAGAACATATGTGCACATGTGCTCTTAAAAGGTGTTGTAGGCAATACAGTGTGAGCCCACTGAATATAATCAAAGGATTGCATGGTCAAAACATTCTCTTGATGAATAATTACTTTAAAACATTATACAGTATAGTTAGGGCTACCAGTTTGCCTCTGTCACGGCACCTGCAGAATGTTGAATCTGCATCTTGATTCAATACGTGTTAGCTATGCTAAATGAAACACCAATTAGTGGTATACTATCATACTGTTCAAAGAAGTTAGCTGAACTGGTCTTGCTATGTATCAGGCCCCTTAAAGAAGTGGAAAAGTTAGTTGAACTTGTGTTCCTGTCATCTGTTCATTTATTTTTTTTATTTTGAGCTAAAAACTTGACTGCAGGACTGAACGACTCAAAGAAGATTAACACAACTGGCTGTCTTACATGTGGACAGACATTGACATTCTGGACAGATTGAACATTAAACCTCTCTTCAGAATTATGAGCAACACATCAGAATGAAAGGAATTGTTTGGGGCCTTTTAAGTGTAGGAAAGACATTTGGTTATTCACTGCACTGCCACCATGTAGAACGTTTGATTCAAACGTTTTGTGATGGAGAGATTGACTAGGCTACTATTTAATGTGCTATAAAAACATTGAGTGGCAGATGTTTACATTGACAGTAACCCAGACAGTGTGTGAATATGTATGTGTGGTAATCTTCTGAGAGACAGAAGTGATTGGTGTATTATTGTGTAATTGGCTGTAAATTTTACCCATAGCGGTGTGTATCTAAACAAAATTATTGTGGCAGCATAATTTAGACTGTCTAAATTGTTCATCTTGAAATTTGTTTTAGACTTCGCTGTGTAAGTGCTAGTACAGCCAACATGTGAGCTAATATTAATTGTGCATTTATGTCAAGCTGCGTATTCAGTTACACCAGTACATCACAGATTTGTGAATCACTGAGCCTGTTGAAAGGGTTAAAAAGCAGAAGTCTTGTATGTTAGTGGTGTGACTGCATATGTTAAGAAAAGATTCCAAGTTTTTGTTTCATTCCATGTTGTGAAGCACTTTCTGGATCCAGCTTGTTTTTATTCTGCATGCAAGGTGCAGATGTATGTGCATGGACTGTTGTTTATTTTGTATTGTGATGGGGCATTATGCATAGCATTTGTACAAACCTTATACAGTATACTGCTGTCCAAAGGCTAACCGCAGTAACTACATTTTTGGTCGAAATTGAGTTATAACTAAAAATGAACTTCTTGATATCTGTTTTATCTTGTGACAAAGTTTCAGAGTTCAATTTTGCTTTGTTTTAGAGAAAAACTGTATAAAAATTGCAGTAACTACAAAACCCGACTCAAAACCATGGCAGACCGCAGTTAGTGAAGTTACTGCGGTCTGCTTTGGGATCCTACCAGCCGATTTCGCGCTCTACCCAAGTTACCTCACGCGACTGCTTTGGGATTCTACCACCAGACAATTTAACCCATCTAACCTCACACAACAAAGCTGTTTAAGATGGCACTATCCAGGGGAAAGAGGATAGTGGAACTGGTGTTGAAAAGAAAATACCCAGGTAGTAACGATGACATTAAGCGTTGAGAAACTAGCAATCACGCTATAAAACACCTGTGAGCCTCACTATATATGCTGACTGACAGGCGATGTTTAGTTAGCTAGCGTTAGCTTACCTGCTCCCTGAAAGCTGTAACATTATCATCTGTAACTTCACATCATCGCCGATGCCATGTCATGCACTTCAAGATTGTTTACAATCTAGCCTACGCATTGTGGATATTTGCCATGAATACTAGTGCGGAGAAAGAAGTGCATGTATCCGCAAATAATGTTCATTAAAAATGTGCACAATTTCGTACTGCAAATGAAAATAAATGTAGGCTATAAGGCCTAGGCTACTCGCTAAAACTGCCTATTTGGGGAGAGCTGGCAATTTATGATAGTATTGAGTAGCCTATTTTGTGGATTAATTGTATTGATACTCAAGGAAAATCAGGGAAGTTTCTGCCACTGTTTAGTGATTAAAACGGATTTTTCTAAATCGCATTTATCATTTAATCTCCCTAACACAATGCGAAGAAGCTGTATGTCACTTTCCAATTAATTAGTCAGATCATTTGCATGCCTGTTAATCACTGAAAATTAATTAAAACAGTTTGAGATCAATGATTAGTTTAAAGGAAAGTTTTGCGCCCCACCAATTTTCAGCTCACCAGTTGCCGCTGTTTAAAACATGTAATATAATAAACAAATTTTACTGTGATTCAGTGTAGCCTTGTATTTATTAATTGTGTTAAATAGTAAAGACAAGGATAATGAAAATTATTAATGTGATTGTCATCAAGACAACAACAGTGGTGGCGGTGACAACGATGGTGAAACTGAAGATGATGATGCAAAGTTTAATTGATAGGAAAATAATTATCTAGAGAGGTGAATAAGTAAAAAAAGTGAAATGAAATGATATTAAGACTAAAATATGACGTCTAAAATTGTCAATTTGTCCAGACTTAATTAAACATGCACAAATCCATAAGTAGAGTTGCTAAATACTGTTAAATACAATTATAACAAAATCAGTGTCAAAATAGTTTTTGTTCACTGAAAACACAATATAAAAGCTGAGAACATTGTAGTTACTGCACTTTGCTTTTGCATTGCTCTTAGAACCATTTACGGCAATGCAAAGGCAGGGTGCAGTAACTACATTTTTGGGGTCAAAGGTCAAATCAGCCATCATGATTTTTGGGCATAAAAATTACCTCATGAATACATGTACAATTAGTGTAATATCACTGATATACCTATAACCCATTTGGCTGGCCAGTTAAAATACTTTAAAGCCATTTTTCTCAGTTTTACCCTTTGCGTAGTTACTGCAGTTAGGCTTTGTAGGGCAGTATTGTATAAATCTGTGTTTTGCATAGTTATGTCATCATGTGTTAAGTTAAAATGTCATAGAAAAGTACCTAGTTTAAAGCCACTCCATACTATTTCAAGAAGTACAATTAAAGCAACTAATATTTAAGGAGTGATGTCATGATTTAGCATTTCCTTCAGGAGCACCACCAGCTCAAAACATCTTCCTGTACCCTGGCAATGGATTGAATTTATTTTGCTCAACTTCCACTTTAACCATACATTCCAAGAGGATAACAATAGACTGACATATAAAAACTTAAAAACATAGGTTTCATTCTGAGATCAACACCAAGGGGGAATCATCTACCAGCAGGAGAAAAAACAACCTTGAGTGGTGACTGGAAGTCATTCAAGATTTAACAGAAGTGCATGTATTCCACTGAAAAAGTCGACCATCCCAAATGAAATGCATTTTTAAACAAGAATATAATTAATGGGGCGGGGGGGGGGCGCATTCCACCAGCTTGACAGCTTCGACAGAAGAATGCGCCACTTTGCATTAAATAAAGAACTGACAGAATATCCGTGGTCATGGACAAATCAAAAGATGGTGCAGACAATTATGTCTTACATGTTTTATTCGTTTTTCAAGGAAAATCCATCACAACCAATCTGAAAGTTCTCCTTGCTGACACAGTGTATCTAACTGCCCTAAATTACTTCTCAGTTGCGGATAGCATCAAGAAATGCTTATTTGATTATAACATTGATTTTAAATATGTGAGTGAATTTGTGTCTGACAGTTCGAATTATAAGTTAAAAGCATATAAAGACATTAAAAGCTTGTTGCCAAATTCAGAGCATTTAAATAGCAATGCCCATACTGTGGCACTAGCAAGCAGTATTTGGTCAACTAATTTCCCTGTTAACAGTTAACAAATTTTGGCCATTGTCAAGAACATGTTTAAACATTGGCCAAGCCAAAAAAATGCATTACATGGAGCATATTAGGATAATAATTACAGAGCAATGTTCTTCCCTGTCAATCAAGCTCCCCCCATGTAAAATCAGATGGGGAAGAAGGTATTCTGCTGCGGAGTACCATTCAAAGTACAGCTGATTTTATTACAGATTTGTGGAAATGGAGATGGAAACCCCATTGTGCTGATAAAGCTCAAGGCATTATTGAGGGATAAGGGTTTCGAGATACAGCTCTTGTTAATCGCTGAAAATGGCAAGAGTCTCATTGACATGATCCGATGGTATGAAAGTCGTGACATTAGAATCCATGAAACCTATAATAAAATTGAACAGCTTACAAATGAATATTTTGCACTTGCTCAGCAGATAGCACAGACAATACAATAAGCCAGCAATGTGTCAAAACATTCAATGATGTTGCAGAGAAGCTCACAAGGCAACCTTCATCAACTCACAAATAAACCATGTTTCTAAAAACCAGCTCACTAATTTCTTATTAACAATTATTACAAGGCTGTTAGGATTTTTTATTTCAAGCAACGGTGCAGACCCGATGGGTCAACCCTCCCACTACACCCAGTTCTAGGTTTTAATGAAAACAGTAGATCTGAGCTGTGTAATTACAAATTATAAGACACTGCAATGTCACCGGTTGGGACACAAAGCAAGCATGAAGTATCAATGACAGAAGAGACTGTTAAACAACTGGCCATGAAAAAATATAATCACAGAGTTCTCATTTGAACCTTGTACATGACATTCCCTTTTTCTTCTCAGTTGCAAACTGCTTTCTTATGCCTAATACAATTTATTTAAGTTTTTTATGCAAGTTTTATGTAAGTGCTATATAACTGCTCTCATTTTGTAATGTGGGCATTTCCCACTGCTTTCAACAAAAACTAACATGCCCCTGCCTGTATAACATTTAAAAACACTGCAGCATGTCCATAATAATAAGTAATCAAACATCCATTCAACACGTGAGTGTTGCTTATAATCATCAATCATTGTCTGTGCTTAATTAGTGTCAATTACTTTATCAACTTACAATTGAGATGGTGAAAATGGGACCATTCTTTCAGAAGTGACTTGGCAAAGAGGCTATGGCAACCTCTAGCTGGCAGAGGACTGAAATGCCATGTCAGAAAACAAGGGCAGACAAACTGATGGCCCTAAGTATAGTGCAGTTATACCATTTTTCAGTAGAGGATCTTAAATCAATCCTATCATTAATCATTAATCTGGGGAAGCATGATACAGTTGATATTGGATGACATGAGTGGTATTTGATAATTGTGGATGCCTGAACATGGGAGCTATTACCAGGAGGAATGGGGCCGAGGAAGGGAGAGGAGTACATGTGGGTATGATTTCCTTAGTCTCTGTAAAAACAACATGCCTATTGGAAGCCTCTCAAGGGAAATAGGCCTGGTAGGGATGGGTATGAGTACTCAAGCACTCAAGTACCTGAAAGACAGGAACAGCTCCAATACTATATAGTATTTTTTTTTTAAATACTTGAAAGTTTAATTATTGGGATGGCAGGTATGCCATCCCGCCAAGTTACGGCTTGGTGGGACGGCATGTCCCATACCTATATAGCAGAGAGTTCGGCACTTGTCAGGGTTCCCAACATAAATAATCAACATAACCCAATTTCAACAGACATAATTCACACGTCCACACAATAAAGCCCCAATAAACTTAGGGGAATTTTCTTTTTTTTCTTCTTCTTCTTTTTCCTGCTCATTACATCATCACAAATGTCCCAGGCCCACAAGCAATATGACTCCCTATTGGATATTTAGCTACTCTAGTCAATCCAAACATCGTATACACACACAAAATGGACATATATTTTTTAAAAGAAATTGCTGCTATATTGTAGCTATTTCGCTGGTGGCTCACTGTTAACGCCCATGACTATGGAACTGTTGGGGCTCCAGATCGAATCCCACCTCAGGAAAATCTTTGATTTGTTATGCAAGCTTATTTCTTTACTAATATTTTATAATTGCCTGTTACTATAAAGTAATTTCTTTTGCAAATGTATAATCCTTGTGGGAACTAATTTATATTCCTGAAATCCATTCCCTATCATTTCACATGCAAACTCCACATAGTAGTATCATGTCATGTCTATGGATGTGTATCGTTCGTCTCTCAGTGAGCACAAGACCTCAAGACAGAAGGTATCTAAATGTCTGAAGGGATGTAAATTGGTTGGCAGATGTTTTCACATAAACGAAGTAGGTTAGCTCTATATACCACTAATTTGTTCATGTTTTACCCTGATATAGCCTGCCTATGTCCTGTAGCTGTTTAGAGAACTATCACATTTCAACCTAATCTAGCCAGTCTTTCACCAAACATATACTCTGTATTATGTCATACCATCTACACATATGGTTAACCGGCTAGCTTTAGTTCAGTGTGAAAGTTTTCTTGCCTGCTAGGAGCCTGGTCATATGGAAATAAAACCTGAGTTGAATGACGGTTGAATTGAGCTACCTTTTCCTTTACATCAAAACATGTCAACCTACATTTCCACCCATTTAGACGTCTACATTCCATTTATATTCGGGCTTGTGTTTACGGGGCTGCCTTCTTTAAAAGCACAAGTTAATGACAGCATTAAAGAACGTCTTCCTATTTCAAAGCCATTCATGGACATTTAACTAAGTAGGTGTTTATAACTTTATTCCCTTATGCAATGTTGACATGCTAATTATATCACAATATTCAATTCATATATTTTGCAAAGGTCCTGAACGGGGAGCCATATGTATTTCATGATGGCAGATTTATTGATTTCCTTAAAAAGTGACAACAGCTTACCGCTGTGGCGTTTCTGCTTAATTACTTTTTTAATTGGCTACTGTAGCTAACGTTACCTTCAAATGCCACATATCTAAATGAATGCTAGTAAGCTGTATTCTCTACAAACAATTATCTTTGTTGTGTCTACAACACCCGATTAAAAGCACTTTGATTTTAAAACATGACAAACACCTTCATATCTGCCAGTAGCCTATGTGACAAAAGTACATTCGCGCACAAGTTTTAAATTGTATTTCAGATGCATCAGAGAATATGGGAAGCTTGTATGTGCCATCTGTTTTATATATTGTTCTATAAGCAAACTCATCACTGTTGTGGTATGCTTACTTTATACAATTGTCCGTGACCATGTCAAACTTAATATACATGCCCATTCTGCAGAAAACATATTGTTTAAATTATTCCATCAAATAATTTATGGTCATTCAGCTGAAATTGAAGGATATTGCTGATAATTTTGTTTAAGGCTTGTCAGATAACTCAGTGAGTACATACAGTGCTTTTCAAGGGGATTTGTGTAGGGTTTCTCATCGTGCCAGCCTGTTATAATTTGAATTGGGCCACCGCGCTGTTTGTCTCTGCAATTATTTATATATATATATATATATATATATATATATATATATATATATATATATATAGCACAGCGCCAGTGCTATGGTAACCCCCCTCCAATCACTGCAGTCTAGATCCAGGACTGGCTACAATGTATGTGTGTATATGCATGCCTCTCATAACCTACATTTAGATGCATTACTGTTATCAGTTACTCATAACAAACACAGTACAAAAAGAAATGATCACATTCTATTCAGATGGTAAAATGAAAAGCTGAGGGCCAAGTTACTGGAAATAATTTAGGAAACAGTGGGTAGCAGCATTGCTTTGGAATACTACGTTTACTTTGTGTGAGCTAAGATTGGCAATATTGTTTCCTGTAACTTAGCCTAAATTTGATGTAAGTACTTTTAGTGGCAGGCCTAGATTTTGCAAGTCCAAATGACTTATAGACAGTGCTTTGTATGTGTGAGTAACTTGGCATTTTTGTATGCTGAAAATGTGTTTTTTCATATTTATTTTACATAGGAGTTTGTTGCTTTATGGGCAATTATGTTAGCTTCTAGAATCAAGCTTCTAGAATCAGTGCTCTAAGATCTGCATTTCAGTGGTAGTTGTGACTCTAAAGCAGTGGAGTTTTCAACCTTGTTTGTGTTGTGATGGATACAGGCAGTAGTCCCACTCATTCTAGGCTGCCATTTGTCAGAATCCAAATCAACATGCTGACAATGTGAATAGGATCAATAATGAAATGTAATGTTTTTGAACTTTGAAAGAAGCTCTGAAAGGTATTAAAAGGACTGACAGCTCTGTATATAATCTCTGACAAACAGCTTTTTTCCCATCAGGTCGATTTTTTGTCAGGAACAGTTTCAGGTGATTCAGATACTGCAAATATGTCACTTAAATAACATTAAAATTCTTATTGCGAAGATAACATGTTATGGTTGCTGTAAGATTATTTTATAAAATGAAGAAAAGATTCATAACAACAATTATTTATTTCATTCAATCACATTTAAACTTTTTTGCGACATGAAAGGGAAAACGCTCAGCTCATCCTCATGAAAATCTTTCAAATACTTGAAATTCAAATGGCTACGTGTGGGGGACATCCACCAATCTTGGCCCATTATTTCTTGTCTCTTCTCAAAGTTTAATAATGATATTCTAATATTATTAGTAAAAAGAGATTAGTGGAAAAATTGAGAAATAATCAAAAATGAAACAGTAATTTGTTGCACAAAATAAAACATGTTTGAATGCAGTTCAAATGTCAGATACAGTTATTAAATAACAATGTAACACAAATACAAATACTTCCAGTTCAGCAGTCTGTTACCCTTTCCCCCATTCTGAATGCAGATATTCTTGTTTATTGGGTAGATACAGATGGTGACATATTTGCACATGCCTGCTAACAACATTCCAAATGCAAACAAGTACTGGTACATTCTATAAAAACTTGGATACTTAAAGACCCTGTGCAGTCATAATCATGATTTTAAAATGCTTATATTATGACCAAAGACTATAAGGTTACTTACACATTGATTTTAAAAGTATTTCATACATGTATGAAATTAATTAGATTTTTTTTTTTCCTAAAAACTATAAAATGCTCAACATTGCTGCCTGGTGGAGTATTTGGTATTGGTGGTTTTGAGACCAAATTTGTGATATCACAAATGTTTCTATTTTGCATTGATCAATGTGCGGTGGCCAAAACACTCACCCAGTATGAATATTTATGTAGTGTGCGCTCCCAAGTTCAAAGCCATGACCAAATTCTCAAATACGTTTTGCGCGGGTCTGCTGCTAACATTAACTATCCAGTTCAACAATGCCTTATTGTGTGATTGAAGATTGCAGAGATAGGAATCAATCTTTTCAAAGGCTTGCCAAAAGATCAAAGTCTCCGAAAGGTCTGGATCGATTATATACAAAAACAAAATGGTGCACAGTTAAAAATATCAAAGTTGACAAAATTGTGCAGTACATATTTTACCCCTGATTCATTCTACAATTATGAACAGAAGAGGATGGGTTTTGCCAAGACAATGTTTCTAAAGCCAGATGCTGTGCCAACTATCAATCAAGATCAAGATAAGGTCTGTTTGTCTTTTTACTTTAGGCGTTTTACTACCTAGCTCAATGTGCATGAAACGCAACGTAGCTAACTAACCCAACCAGGGAATCCTAGATAGCTTTGATGCTATCGATAATCTAATTAAGCCTTTGCTTACTACGATCAGTTAACGTTAAAGTTAATGTTAGCCGTCCTAACCTCACTTTACTTTGCTGTCGATGATGTTTAGCCCGAACGGACGCTTACCGGTTGAACGGACTAGTTCTGGTAAGCATCCGTTCGGGTTAGATGATGTTCTGCTATTAATCGAATCAAGCCTACAAACTATAACTTTACTGTTAACCTCATCTCCCCAATTTACTTGCTGTCTGGCTATTTGCTTGCTGTCTGGCTATCGATAATTTTGCTAATGTAGCAATGAGCTGTACTTATCTTGTGTAAATATAGCTTACGTTAGCTGGCGAGTGTAACGTTACTTTATACTCCAGACTGTTATAACGTTACTGCCGCAAAAAAAAACCATCGATAATGTTATGTGCTAATGTAGGTTATCCTATATAGTTAGGGTCCTGTATTGTAGGCTGTAAGCGATGGGCTCATACATGTACGGCTCATTATTTCTAATGCTGTTATTGCTGTACTCGTTATCCATTATTACGGTCGTATGATAACTAGCTAATGCTAGTGTGGCACCGCACGGGGCGTGACGGTGCAGGCGGGGCGGCACAGAAATGCACAGACCGGAGGTTTGGGGAAAAATAGCCCAACAGGGCCTTTTATTAACCAAAAGTGTATATACAACTCAAAACCAAGCTCAACAACAAAAATCTCCTGTCGGAAATTAACTTAAAGTAAAGCGGACAAAATTAGCAATAACGGTGTCCGGGAGACCGCTGGGGGGATCCCTCTTTAACGCAGGAAGAGGGATGTTGTCCTGTGTCTCCACCGGAGTCTGCAAAAATAGGGACAAAGTTATTTACAGTTTTCACCGTTCTCCTGCCGCCCAAAACCCCTCTCCTCCAGGGAGACAAACAGCCTCCTTTTAAGCTCCCAGCCATCTCCCTGGAGTGGCGGCAGCTGTGTTGCCTCATTGATTGCAGGTGTGCTGCCTGCCAATGAGGGAGTTGAGGAATGTTCAATCTGCCGCTCTCCAGGGTCCTGTGGCTGGGCTTCCTATTGGGGCGCTGTCCTGGGTCCTGAAGAGGCGGCCTGGTGGCAGGTTTTGGCTGACGCCTATAAGGCTGGGAGGGGCACTGTGGAGCCATGCCCCGATCCACGCCACACTAGCTAACAACTGACGTTAGGTGGAGTGAGCGCTGATCCAGGTCAGTGGGAGTGAGCGGCCCGGGCTGTCAATCAAAAGTGAATGCATAAATAGTTAGGACAGAACTGACACGCCCAGCCAGCCTTGAGTTTGCTATATTAAGAAATTCAGGTTTTACATCAAATCAGGTTTTTTAAAATTTTTTATAAGTCTAATAAGTAGAATAAAATACATATTTATTGTAATTTAGTAACTAAAGGAACAATTTAAATGTAAGAAAAGGGAGACTGCACAGGGTCTTTAAGCACTGAAAATCATCCAAATGCCAACACCTACAACCTCACTACAGAACTTCCCTATAGTGACAACATCAATATAGTACGCTTATTTGTATTGTGTTTCTTTGCCCAGTGTAAAAAGCACGTACAGTAGAATTCTTTTGCCACCTATATAACTGGAATGGGTAATCATTCTGCCTGAGGTACTCTGAACATTTTGTTGAGGTAATCTGAAGAAATTTCACCCCATGCTTCCTGAATCACCTCCCACAAGTTGGATTGGCTTTATGGGCACTTCTTACGTACCATACGGTCAAGCTGCTCCCACAACAGCTCAATAGCGTTGAGATCTGGTGACTGCGCTGGCCGCTCCATTATAGACAGAATACCAGCTGACTACTTCTTCCCTAAATAGTTCTTGCATAGTTTGGAGCTGTGCTTTGGGTCATTGTCCTGTTGTAGGAGGAAATTGGCTTCAATCAAGCGCCGTACACAGGGTATGGCATGAGGTTGCAAAATGGAGTGATAGCCTTCCTTATTCAAGATCCCTTTTACCCTGTACAAATCTCCCACTTTACCAGCACCAAAGCACCCCCAGACTATCACATTTCCTCCACCATGCTTGACAGATGATGTCAAGCACTCCTCCAGCAACTTTTCATTTGTTCTGCATCTCACAAATGTTCACCTCAAACTTCGATTCGTCTGTCCATAACACTTTTTTCCAATCTTCCTCTGTCCAATGTCTGTGTTCTTTTGCCCATCGTAATCTTTTCTTTTACTGGCAGTCTCAGATATGGCTTTTTCTTTGCTACTCTGCCTGGAAGGCCAGCATCCTGGAGTTGCCTCTTCACTGTTGACGTTGAGACTGGTGTTTTGCGGGTACAATTTAATGAAGCTGCCAGTTGAGGACCTGTGAGGCGTCTGTTTCTCAAACTAGAGACTCTGATGTACTTGTCCTCTTGCTCAGTTGTGCACCGGGGCCTCCCAC
Organism: Anguilla anguilla; assembly: GCF_013347855.1. Classification (NCBI taxonomy): domain Eukaryota; kingdom Metazoa; phylum Chordata; class Actinopteri; order Anguilliformes; family Anguillidae; genus Anguilla; species Anguilla anguilla. The sequence continues at coordinate 34,897,235 of NC_049203.1, read as the reverse complement.
TTCTCTTTCTATTCTGGTTAGAGCCAGTTTGCGCTGTTCTGTGAAGGGAGTAGTACACCGTTGTATGAGATCTTCAGTTTCTTGACAATTTCTTGGATGGAATATCCTTCATTTCTCAGAACAAGAATAGACTGACGAGTTTCAGAAGAAAGTTCTTTTTTTCTGGCCATTTTGAGACTATAATCAAACCCACAAATGCTGATGCTCCAGATACTCAACTAGCCTAAGGAAGGTCAATTTTATTGCTTCTCTAATCAGCACAAAAGTTTTCAGCTGTGCTAACATCATTGCACAAGGGTTTTCTAATGATCAATTAGCCTCTTTTAACATGATAAACATGGATTAGCTAACACAATGTGCCATTGGAACACAGGAGTGATGGCTGCTGAAAATGGGCCTCTGTGTCATGCCCCCGTGTTTCGGTTGTCTTATGGTTTCCCTTGTGTTCCAGTTATTTCTGTTCCACGTGCCTTATTCCTCACCACGTCTTTGCTTTTCCCCACAGGGTGGGCGTGATCTTTCCCCATGCACTCCCTAATCACTTCCAGCCGTCAGCAATTTTCACACTCGTTTCAGGTCACATTCCTCACACCCTCCCTGATTAATTCCAATCAGCACCAGGCTATAAAGCCACACTTTTTGTTTCTGTCTTTGCCAGATCGTTGATTTGTTGCCCAGCGTCACTCTTTGCAATCGTGTTAAATCCTAGCCTAGCACTATTTTCTATACCCCGTTTCCTCTGCACCTTCCTCGGTTTCCTCTCCTCACACTGTTTCCTTGGCCACAGATTGTTTGTTTGTTCATGTACCTTGTTCAGTGTTTCCCTGTCTGTCGTGCCTACGTGTTGTCTGCGTTGCGTCTTGTTCCGTGTTTCCCTGTTCTTCCCAGTTACCTCCCCAGCTCCAACCTCCCGATCCAGCCCGTCCTTTGCCGGCCTCCCAGTCCCCAGCCCAGCTCCGCCACCGACACCGGAGGTATTCCATTCAGCGCCCAGCCAGATTCCGGATCTCCCCTCAACACCCCACAGCCCTGCTCCAAGCCTGCCTGGTTCCTGCCACAGTCCGTTCAGTGCCACGCCACGCCAAGCCGGACTCCGGACCTCTGCACCTACCCTCACTGTGCCTGTCCCAAGTCTGCCCTGGTTCCTACCGTCTCTGTCTGTACTCAAATAAACCCCTTTTGTATTATATCTACTGCTGCCTCTGAGTCCTGCGTTTGGGTCCAGTCCGAGACCGGTTCTTAACGGTCTGTATGATAACAGCACGTGAAGTTAATCATCCAAATAGAAACAAAAGTTAATTTCATCTTGTCGAGCTCCGCCGGCGGAGCTTTCGACCCCAGAGGGTTAAAGTATGCATTCTTCCCAGTAGGTGTCTGTGACCTGGATTTACAACCCGGATCCCATGAGGGTGAAAGGCAAAGCTGTTTGATTTCTTTTTGTAATGACCACACTCTCTATCTCTGCTATAAAATACATGCCGGAATATTCCGGAATTCTCACGTCTCCCTGTGTCCAGCTCTTCTGCCCACCAAAGGGGTGTGCCACGGCGTGCAACAATATATAGAGGATGCTAAAAAAGGAAAAATCAACATAAAGTGTTTTAGTAAGGTGCTGGGCCACCACGAGCCACCAGAACAGCTTCAGTGCACCTTGGTATAAATTCTGCAAGTCTCTGGAACTCTACTGGAGGGATGGAACACCATTCTTCCAAAAGATATTCCCTCATTTAGTGTTTTGATGATGGTGGTGCAGAGCGCCGTCTAACACATTAGTCCAAAATCTCCCATTGGTGTTCAAGTGGGTTGAAATCTGGTGACTGCGAAGGCGATAGCCTATGATTTACATCATTTTCATACTCATCCAACCCATTCAGTGACCCTTGTGTGTGGATGGGGGCATTTTCATCCTGGAAGACACCACTCCCATCAGGATAGAAATGCTTCATCATAGGATAAAGGTGTTTGTATTTATTTGCAGTGACCCTTCCTTCTAAGGGGAGAAGTGGACCAAAACCATTCAAGGAAAATGCCCCCAAAGCAAAACAGCCACCAAAGAACCCCTCACTGTAGGGGTCAAGTATTCAGGCCTCTATTCTCTTGATGTACGCCACACATGCAGTCGCCCTCTTGTCCAGAATATGGTGAGGGATAACTCATCTGACCATATCACATTTTTCCACATCTCTGTAGACTAGAGCCTATGATTTTTGTACCACTGAATTCTCAAATGTGCCTTTGTAATGAGGGGTTTATGCACTGCAATCCTACTATAATATTCCTCTCTACATAGCTGTTGACAGACTGCTCTTGCTGACAGTCTGATCATGCCCTGAATTGACATTCTCAGTCACCTGAGAAGAATTGCTCTTCTGTTTTTTCTTACATATTGCACTAATGCATGAGCATCATGGTCGTCGAATGTACGGTTTCGACCACAATTTCTGACCCTGTTTACTGATGTCTTTCCCATAGATTTAAATGCAGATGTCAATTTAGTTAGGGCGGTAAAACCCCTTTTCGCTATCTTTCATAAAACATATTCTGACAGTTTATTTTCATGCCTAATTTCATCAATGCTACAGTATAATCAAATAACAACATATAAAGTGCGAACCTACCAGAATATAACAGGTGTTTGTTTTAATACAATAAAAAGTTAACTGCTTCCCACAACATGTATCACTATCATTGAAGGGAAACGCATAATTGCCTGTGTGTTTAGGGTGGGGTTAATATGTTTTCTTCAACAGCATGAACCAATATTTAGTGGTATTCGTACAGTAAAACCAATATACTGCACACATTTACTCGTGTATATTGTTATGGGATGTGACATTTAAATAAATATGTACTCTCAAAATGCTACACATGCCAAAATGTCAAATTTTCTAAACTAGCAGCCTTGTGGCTTCAAAATTCCAGTGCTGTTGGGGACTTGAATCGACTAGTTCTCATGTCCCCATTTTCACTGTAATAAAAAAGAAACACCCATTTGTTAAACTAAAATGCTTTATACTACACTGTAGACAATATCTTTGGCAAAGAAATACGTGTTGTTCAAACTAGTTTTCCCGGGGACTAAGCCACAGAAAACACGTACACTGGCAGCAGGTGCAGGCTGTGGCATACAATTCTAGCTGCTGGGGATTCGCGATCCAGTAGGCAGTGCATGTCTCCTTTTCACCGTAGTTACAAAAACACACATTTGTAAATCAAAAATGCTTTATACCACACTGTAGACTAGATCTTTTTGTGCCATTTCGCTTCTGAATTGGCTGTAGAAGTCCCTCAGAATGCTGGCAGCTGTAACGTATGAAGTATATGAACGTATAAAGAAATAATAACCATTTAACATCTGCAACATTTTCTTGTGATAAAATGTGTAATAATGCCTTTTAATGTGCTTTGATTGAAAGTAAATGGAAGTAGTCTTGCTTAGTACTATAAGAACCAAGCACCATTTTGGATCAACAGGTCAGACTGACATCACAATCACGATCTCATTGCAGTCTTTTCTTTCTTTGCTGCTCAATAGGCATGCACAGGCCTAAGGAGAGCAAAGGCCTGTCTGTGATTTTAGTTTATATGTTTGTTTAATACATTTTATAAACCTTGTTGTGGCTCTGATTTATTTGGATAAGTGCTTGAGCCTGCCACCTCAAAGAGCTTACACATGTTGTTACATCATTGGTAATTATTTTAATATTTGATATTGAAATTCATAATCATGATTTAATTACAAATTTGATGAGACTTATTAATTATGAGACTGATTATACTTTTGCACTATGCTCTTTTACCTGCACCAAGGTAGCAACTGAAGACAACTGACTAATCAGAAACACCAGTGAAGCTACGTATTTATCCCAAACATTATGGTGCCCATAAAGCGTGGCTATGAATAAAAAGTACAGTAATGTACAATTCTTATGATCTTCACAGGCATGATGTGGAACTATGCATGTGGTGTGCTCATAGAATGCTTAAAGCAGCATGATTGTTTATCTGGGATATCAATGAAAACAAGTTAATAAAACAGAGATGAGCTCTCAGCTTCCTCTATGTGTGGCCCACCGGCTGCTACTGTTTACAGTCTGGCATTTTTTACAACCAATTGCTACATTCACTATTTGGGATTAAGACAAAAAATTCAATATTAGCTTTAAATTATCAAGGGGCTTCAAGTGAGACTGCTCGACATTAATAGTTAATGCACCCTGCAGCAGCTAATGTAAAAAAAATAACAATCAATTTGATTATGCTGTGTTTGCCTTTAAATAACATGCAATGCATTTGCAGTTTCACATCCATTCCCACCGGAAAAGGTCACAGACTGGAATTTGCTCTATACTCTGACAGTAAGAAGATGAGGCATGTTGATGAGGTGCAAATTAGTTTTTTCTTTCCCCTTCTTTACCACTCTCTATCGTTCTTACTGCTTCGTGACACAGATTGAGTTCCAAGAGAAATGTAATTTTGGCAAGGTCAGACAAAGAGCTCCTCGTCATATCTTTGAATGCTCATCTCTGTCCCTTTCCCCCACTGTTCCCTTTGTGTAAGGCTGAAACTGGTGGGGTCTACTTGTTTCTGAATGGCATTCCATAATTAAGATGCTCTTTGAGCAGAGGTCCTTGTCTCATATTTAAAACTCTCAAAACCCCAAGCAGATGTGCTTGAATATGATATCATGGTAGCTTAAGGGTTATCACTTTAAAATTAAATCTATTTCACAGAACAACCAGTTATGCAAGTTACAAAGTGCAAAGGCCTCTTTGAAATGAAAACAGTGAGCATCAAGTGTCATGTTGAGCTGGCATTTAAATGTACAGTCACTGTTTTTGTATGACAAACAAAGGTAGAAATATTCTGTCATCTTTTGACACATTTCATTCCTTTCAGAGCACCTATGGAGAGTAGAGTATATAAACATTAAATAAGAATATTTCAATATAATCTGAAATATTTTCAGATTCCCAGTCTCCTGGGATCTTCTTGGGGCTGGCTGTTAACAACAAAGCAGAGGAACAGGTGCAACCTAGTCTCTGCCATCTTTCTCCTGTGACATGGTACACAACCATGTGAGCATAAGAGCCAGATTAATTTCTAGAGGTGGGCAGTGACACCATCGTTTCTGCGCACTCTGCGCCTTTCAGTGTTTTACATGATGATGCTTACTAACCAATCTCTACATGTTTGATACAAATTGTAATTCAACCTTAGGTGAACGGCAGTGCTGCTTCATTTTTACAGCCTTCCGTTAAGATGCCCTACTTTAAATGGATGTCCACATACTGCATTCTGAAAAGGTTCTTCATAAATTCACCAAACTGAATAACACTTTCAGGGTGCAGCTTCCTCTCAACTGTAGATGGCATGTGGGAGGACTCATAATTTACTGTAGTATGCTAGGAGTTTTGTTTATATAAATCCGTAGTGCATACATTGTATATTACCACAATATAATGTGTTCTAAAACAAAACAATCCTGCCAAATGGAATTGTAAGTATAGCGTAGCTTGTGTCAGTAATGGATTTCGGCCCCCATTATGGTGACGCTAGCATGGAGGGACTCTGTTGACAGGGTACAGATGCATCTGATCTGGCCATTACCGGGTCAGTGATATTATTTAATTCTGCTCCTGTTTTCAATGCAAATTCATTACTGTTGGGGAGATTATCTGGTAAGTCGTGCATGAGTGTACCATCTGGTGCATTCCGGGGGCAGCCATTGCATCTGCTCCAAGCTTGGGGGATTTTTTCATGCTAGGCCAATCCCTAAACAAATAAAATACATTGTCGCTTTGTGTGTTACTTGAATTGCTGCAGTTTTTTGAATGGGAATGGTAATACCCTTAAGTATCGAGCCATCTGAGTAAGGTTAATGTAAATTACATTCCCTTTACTCTTTAAGAACACTCACATGTAAATTTCATTACAATGGTCTCAATGCAACCTTTTCTTCACCTGCTGATTTCTGACTTCTGGCACACACAAACACACACACAGATACTTATTATGTACATTTTACAAAAACAATATGAGTATTTAGATCAGCACCGACCAGATAACCTAGCATGAATTGGCTGCTTTGCTACTTGCATCTCAGGAATTAGAGACACAGTAGGGTTTGACACAATGTTTATCTGCAAACATGCCCCTGGGGCCCTGCTCCCCAGAAGCCAGTGGTTTCCTCTGTCCAATCCCGCACATGAACTAAGCTGAAATAGGTTGGATATGTGAAGCTGATTTATGTAGAGCTCTAATGTGCTTGTGTGTGGGGGTGTGGCATCTCACCTGAATTGATTTTCCATTTATTTTAAGAAAACCTTATTGTCTTGCCTCCTCCTCAGTTTAATTTCTCTGGTCTGTTTAGTTTGGGGTATACTGCTTGCAAGTTGGGAAAATCCTGTATCTTAGCTTATAGGAAGCACAAAATGTTGCAGAATTTGAGAGGCTGGCGGGATGAGTGAAATGCAGGAAATGTACTGCTTTCCGACTGCAGCACCTTGCAAAGCGCTTCCAGGTTATTATTTGTGTGTTTCAGGTGGTTATCGAGATAAAGACAGCAGCAGTGAAAATTCTGGAGGAAATGAATGCTTTAAATGAAATAATAATGCGGCTCGTATGAATACTTCATAATGAGTCTCTTCCTTGGATTTTCTGCTGAATCGGTAAGATCAAGCCGACACTTATTGCACTCTGCTTTAAGAGAAATGAGCTTTTGTTATTTATTGCCCTTCAGCTGCTCAAAATGGCCCTGAAGGATGTAAAAAATGAGTCTGCACCAACAGAGGAATGAGATGCATAATTTCTCAAGTATATTCGTCTTCTCTTGTAGTTAAATCAACAAATACATTTGCCAGTCACAGCCCAAATCGCACACCCAAGCGGATTCTGCTAAATTGTTGGCAGGCTAATCTTTACAAACTTGCTCTATGACAGACACTCAAAGAATCCTGTGCCCCCCCCCCCCCCCCCCCAAACAAAACAAAAATTAATACATACTTTCTGTCAGTGCTAGTGAAGGCTATACAGATTGTGTCCCCTCCCAACCCCCACACAAAAACAAACAAAAAAACACATAGTGGTGCACAGGCACAAATAACTTCAGCATGAATATTTATATGCTTGATGGAAAAAAAGGCTGCAGTGTTTTATACCATGTGACAGGGTTTCGCCTTTTCTCCAGGGACAACGGCCTATCGAGCTAAAAGACATGACATAAGCCCTGATAAAGTTAAGTGAGCATTGTGTGCAGAGAAAATAAACGCTGAATAACCAACTAACTCCAATATTCTAATTGAAACTGACCTCTGGGCCTCTCCCGGGCCGAGGAATCAATGACCTTCTGAAGCTTAAAAAGCTCATATAAACAAATCAATATCCATCTCATTTATTCAGGTGATTAGAGTCAGAGAGGATTTTATAACCCCCATTCCTGCCAAAAACACCCCTTGGATCCTATGCATTTTTCCCTTAATAAAACCTGAACTGAGTCCAGAGCCTTTCTTTTCAGCTTAGATTTTTTTCTTTCTTTCCATAATTTCCTGGTTGTAAATATACAGTAAGCTGAAACGCAACCACTGATTTGCTACATAAACACATTTATTACTTCAATTGATTTGTTTGCAGTGGGCCTGTTTTTTTTTTTGTTTTTTTTTGCAAAGTGGAGTAGGGAGCTCAGCTTTGTTTGGTTCACATCTTTATTAGCTCATTTCACTGTGTGGCATGTATTTGAGATAGGATGTATTTGTTCATGCATTCTAGTTTTGAGATTTCTTATTTCACGTACAGAAGCAGGAAAAATCCACATTTTCATTGTTACACTGGATCAGGTCTACAAAATTATAGATACTAGTAAAAGTACATAATATTGTGTAATATTATGTAAACATTTTATATTTTAAATTTGAGCTTTAAATAGCATTACCATTACTAGGCAAAAATATATTTTCCTGCAAATCAGTGTAAACCAGGGTAAATGATGCATTGTCATTCTCAACATAATTTGCCTCCTCTGTTCTAAATTGCAAGAGCAAGCAGGTTCAAAGAGCAAGTTGCTTACATCAGACCAGAGACTTATTTAAGCTTTCAACCATTAATTTCATTAGAAAAGAGGTAAGAAAGTATTCTGGAACACTTGGAATTATACCCAGGCCTTAGTCAGCAAAAACAGTTGAAGAAATTATTCAGCACTTTTTACTGTTTTAATTCTGATGTAAAACAATGAAAACATACCTACCACATGTGAACCCCAGCCTCTCTCTTTAATGCAAGCTCTGCATTAACAAAATGGCTCTTGAAACCTTTTAAAATATTACCATAGATGCATTAGAGTTAATATGCCACTGAAAACCTCAGCCATGTGGCTTGGCAGCACTGAGCCGAGCGCTCTGAAGTGTGGACTCATCAGAACCCATCACCACCACACTGTGCAGGCTCCTTCATGTCTTCTTGGCCCCGATAATGATTCAAACCTTGAGCCAGGATGGGTGGACGGGTCGGGGCAAATAACACGACCTCTTTCTGACCGTTTGGGGCATCCTCATCACAAATCAGACCCACCTCAAACTGAGCAACTGATAGCTTTTTGGTGATCACTAAAAAATAAATCCCACTCGTGGTTTTAGAATGCCATAAATTAAGCCCTTCACATACAGATTTCACAATAACATTTCATGCAAGATGAGGGATTATGAGTTCCTACAAACGCTAATAGACATAGTAATTTCACTATATAACAAAATACCTTAGAACAACTTTAAACTTAGTTATCCATAACTAATAAAGTTTGTATGTACAAATGAAACAGTTCTGCATCACACAACCAGTATAATTCTGCATAACATGCTGCCAACTGTATTACCATCAGAATAATGTTGATGATCACAAGGCTCAATTACTCAGTTTCTCTACTCAAGAACATAAGAAACCCAGATATAATTAGTAATGACAATCAGTGACTACTTTAAAAATCTATTGTCTGAATATCATGAAACCTATCATGAAATACACTGCCTGGCCAAAAAAAAAGTTGCACACTCTAATATTTTGTTGGACTGCCTAGCTTTGATTACGGTGCACATTCGTCCTGGCATTGTTTTGACAACCTTATGAAATGTCACAACATATATTTCCGTCCAGAATTGCATTAATTTTTGGCCGAGATCTTGTATTGACAATGGGAGAGTCGAACCATTCCGTAAAGTCTTCTCCAGCACATGCCAAAGACTTTCAATGGGGTTAAGGTCAGGACTCTGTGGCCAATTCATGTGTTAAAATGATTCCTCATGCTCCCAGAACCACTCTTTCACAATTTGAGTCCGATGAATCTTGGCATTGTTGTCCTGGAATATGCATGTGCCGTCAGGGAAGAAAAAATCCATTGATGGGATAACCTTTCAGTATTCAGGTACTCAGCTGACTTCATTTTATTGCTGCATAACGGTACTGAGCCTAGACCTGACCAATTGAAGCAACCCCAGATCATAACACTGCCTCCAGAGGCTTGTACAATGGACACTGTCCCAAAAAATCCAAACGGCAACTTTTTTTTTGGCCAGGCAGTGTATATTTAGCACTGACGAGCTACTCAATGAAAAACACCATAAACATTAACATTTTGATAAAAGTAAGTCCCCGGATCTGTCTTTTCCCCCATGAAATTGAACTGGTGGTTAAAAACCAGCATTTTGTGAAATTACGAAAGCATTCTGTGAGATTTACTTTGCTTTATGTCTGGCTGTAATGAGGCAAGCGGCACACGCCCAATGGTCACCTAAAGTTACCACTTAGAGCATAAGTGGAAAGACCACAAGGTTCTGGGATGGAAAGATAAGTACAATTTGCTATGAAACTGGTTCAGAAAAAGTATTGATTCAGAAAATATACATTTTTCATTCTGATCTATAGTTGTGATGATAGGTTTGGATCACCATTCTGTCCAAAATAAATCCATACAGCAGCGAACCGTACTGCATCATTGTGCTTGGAAACCAGCCAATTGCATATGGCATCCTAGGGCTTGCATCAAATAAATAAATAAATAAATAACAACATGCCCTTTTTTGAATTCAAGATCTGGAATTGTTAATAGGACATGCTATCTTTCAATTTTATACATATATGAGGATCTGTTTATTTTTTATATGTCATATTTTTAAAAGGCACATCAGCCTTGGGCATATTAGGCCTTTCGTCAGAAAAGTCATGTAGCATGACCTGTTTTAAGATGGATAATAGACTAGAAATGCATTTTCCCCCTGATGAGAGCCAGCTGCCATGTCTACCCCAGGGCTTTGACCCAAGGACTCTTGCCCCTTCAGGAATAAGAACAAGATTTCTCTAGTTAGGTGCCAACAGACAACAAAGACTATTCGGAGAATACTCACTCACCATATCATGTTTGAAATGCACCTTGCACAATGTTGGCATGCATCATTCAGAAAAGGAGCTCAGAAAATTGGATTTTTTTATTTTTGTAATGGTGGATCCAACACAAGGACTAGGGTTGTTGCAGGAGCTTTAGGGGTGGAGCAGCACCTACTTGATTTTCACTTCCTGTCACAATGCTGCAGAAAATGACTGATGTCTCAGTCTGCCCTGCAGTGGTCTTCACTGGGAACAGAGGGGGTCTGTGGGGGGATGGAGGGCAGTTTGTGCTCCCCCAACAAGCATCAAACAGTGGCCCGTGAACCCAGAGGGACAGGTCAAGACTGGCAGGGAGTCAAAACTCCTCTCCCTTCTCGCTGTTTGAAATCTGGATCGATACAAAACCATGTTTTTTAATGAGAGTATGTAAGGTGTTTTTTATCGGCCGTGTTTTCCATTAACTGGCATACCGTGGCTTTTGCTTTAGATGGATGACAGAACTGCGTATGGAGGTCCTGTTGGGTCATATTGAGCCTTTGACAGGAGATGAATGAATAGGCCCAGTAATCACACTCAGAGCTCATTCTCCAGCCATGTCTCCTGTGTGTGTGTGTGCGTGCGTATGTGTGAGTGTGTGTGTGTTTGTGTGCTCATATGTGCATGATAGTGTGTAGGCATACTGTACAAATAGTATTTATGTGTAGCATTCATGTGTGAATACAAGCTATAAATATGCGTATGCCCATGGATGTTTGTAATTGTGAAATTAATGAAAATAATGTATAGGCTTGCAGATATGTTTGTGAAGATCTACAGTACTGTGCAAAAGCCCACCCTTTATTTTATCTTTCTAATGAAAACATCCATTAAGTGCAAGTTATTTATTTTCCAATGTCAGAAAATAATGCAGCAAACGTATACTTAACACAAAATCACGCAAAAGCCTCTGCAACAATGTACAATGTCAAATCTTCAGTACAGTATTAAGTGTGCCCACCCTTTGGCTTTATTACAGCTTCCATTCTTTTTTGGGAGACTTGCTGTGAGTTTTGCGAATAGATCTGCAGGGATATTTTTCCACACTTTTTGTAAAGTTGCAAAGTTCAGTCTTAGCAGTTGGTTGCATTGTCTGCTTCTCTCGATCCAAGTAATCCCAAACACATTCAGTGATGTTGAGGTCTGGACTCTAGGGGGGCCAGTCCATTGTTCTGAGAAGACAGCAGCTTGGTCTTCTTAGCAGTGTGTTTGGGGGTCATTATCTTGCTGTAGAATGAATTTTCTCCCAAACAAACCTTGTCCAGAGAATATTGCATATGTTAAGATTGGTTTGTATTTATCAGTATTCATGATGCCTTCAATTAAAACCAAATCACCAACTGTAGATGTTGTTATACAACCCCATGCTTGCACTGATCCATCACCATGCTCGATTGATGGTTGTATAAGGGTTCTGTCTTTCATAGCTTCAGTGGCATACATACGGCCTTCTATTACTTCCTAAAATCTCACATTCAGACTCATTGATCCATAAGACATTATTCCACTCAGGTATCCCGTTTCTGTGTACTAGTGCAAATGTCCTTCTCTCTTGTATATTTCCTTTTATCAGTAGTGGCTTTTTGATAGCTACACATCCTTTCAGACAAATAGCATTTGGAAGGATTGACAGAAACACCTGTGGATTTCTTCAGATCTGAAACAAGAGTGGAGCTTGATTTTGTTCCGGTCTCTCAAAGATAAAATCTTTAAGTAATGTCTTTGTGATGGTGATAGTTTCAGTCGTCCACCAGTTCTTACATGGTTGTTAGAGTCCCATTTTCTCTGTATCGAGGAATAATTTTTGAACTCCAGTTTTCACTTATTTAAATTTGACTTTCACCTTCCTTATACAGTTGAATATGACCAAAACTATCTGGACATCCTTTGGTCTGGGGCTGTTTTTCATGATTTTGGCTAGGCCCCTTAGTTCCAGTGAAGAAAAATATTCATGCTACAGCATACAATTATATTCAAGACAGTTTTGTGCTTCCCCAATCTTTCCTGTTTCAGCATGACAATGCCCCCAGGCACACAGTGAGATCCATATAGAAAGGGTTTTGTCAAGAACTTGACTGGCCTGCACAGGGCCCTGACCTCAACCCTATTCAACACCGTTGGGATCAATTGGAAAGCCAAATGCAAGCCAGGCCAGATCACCCAATCAGTGCCTGACCTCACTAATTATCTTCTGGCGGAACAGAAGCAAATCCCTACAGCAATTCTCCAACATTTAGTATAAAGCCTTCCCAGAAGCATGTAGGTTGTTATAGCAGCAAAAGGTGGACCAACTCTATATTACTGCCCATAATTCTGGATGAGATTTTTGGATGTCAGATGTCCACATACTTTTGGCCATGTAGTTTATCTCCTTTAGCCATTTTAGACGCACATGACAAAGAAATTGACAATACAGCGAAGATGTGTTTGGATAGTTGTTCATTTGAATGAGTCACTGTTGAAGGCAAATGGTTCTCACATAATGTTAGTGGCTCTTTTATTGGGCAGATACAGCTGTAACTTTTTTGTTGATTGGAAGGATTTAAGACTTATTAGGGTGCACAAAAGAAAGAGTGGGAAAATACTGATAGATTTGATATGCTATGTAGTGGTGGAGTCTTTTCCATAATTTTACGTTAAATATATGTCTCCTACATTATTGTCTGATAGTGAAAAAAAATGTATTGCACTGAATGACTGATTTGAGTGGAAATTGAATAGATGGTGGTCTCTGACTCTGCAAAGTAATGTATGTGCATACATATGTTTGTATGTGTGAGTTTTCATTTGTATGTGTGGGAGTATATGCATATGTGCAAGTGTGTGTGTGTGAGTGTTGGGGGATGAGGTGGGGGTAGTGGGGGTTAAAGGAGGAAAGCCATTGATAATGGCTCCCAAGGATTGTTTCAGTGAACATAACTGCTTTGATATCTTTGAGACAATTTCACACTCCAAAGGGAACATAAATAACTGTGGCAGGAGAAAAGCTACTGTTTGCATATAGTGCACATTGTATTACCTCAGTGTGCACGGTATTAGCCTTTCTATGCAGTTTAACTTTTACTTCAATGCATGTCTACAACTCTACAACAGTCCTTAATGGGAGGACCAAACTACCATTCTTTTCTAGATTAATTTAAGTATGCATTCATTTTATGTTGTGTGATTCAGTATTCACAAGGCATTTTTGTGTGGGACTAGAGGGTATAAGTGCAGAAGTACATTCGGGAGGAGGAGACACTCTCGCCGGCTTCAGTGACAATATATCAACATTAAATCAACCAGATTAACCAAGAATAAGGGGATCGTTTTTCATCATTAATGGAACAAAGAGGGCGTATTCACATGAATAAATGAGAATTAATGACAGTGTTTGAAGTCACATGCCTGTCTTGCAGTGGTTCTGGAATCAGTGGTTCACCCACACAGGCCAGTGATTGGAGGTGGCTAACCTGTGGTAATGGCCCCTTGAGTTTCCCTTACATCTCTTTGTTGTTAGTTCCTTTCAAAACATTTAAAACTTGGATTACCATGAAGGTGACACGTATTTATGCATTCTTTGCTTGAAAGAAATATGCATTTAATATTCACAGGATTAAAGATGCCCACGAGACAGAAACCTCTGAGAGTGTCATGGCTTCAAACTTGGCACAAGTATGGAACATCTTGTTTGTAAACCTGAATGCAACAATAGCTACCCTGAGATTTGAAATTAAGTCATGTTAGCTTAAGCTCCAACATGCTTGTATACTCAACCTCTGTGGACGACTGGATTGCAAGACTGGTATTGTTATATTTCTTATCTTTATCTTGCTAGGGAGCGGTGACAGCACTCTCGCCATCATTACAAAGTTCATTGTACCATCACAGTGTCACTTTCAATCATTCTTTATTTGAAACATTTGGCTGATAAAAGATCAAATGAAAGATGTGGCAAAGCCAGAGACCCCCCAGCCTGTTTCACAGAGTAGCTGTACTTGGCACCTGTTTCATGAGGGCAATATAGCAGCAATGGAACCGTAAAGAATAAAAATTTAATTTAAAGCATGTGTACATTAATCTGTACATCCAGGTATGGGACAGTGTGTGAACAAAAAGAAAAAGAAAAATTGCTTTTAAAACCTCCTGAAATTGACTGTGCTAAACTGGTTGAGGGACACAGTTTATGACTAGTTTCTGAAATGGGCTGGGGTGAGGGGCTTTTTAATTATGGTAATGGTGAAACAAAGAAGCCATTCAAGGTTGCTAAAATGAACAGTGCTTATGACTTGCAAATCATGGCAAATACATGCACAATTGTCAGAACATCAGGGCTAGTGAATGACGTGGATCCAATAACAAAATTCCCCTCCCTCCAACCACCACCCCTGCTTTATTTACATAAATGACTTTTACCACAGATTGCTTTACAGGGTTGAGGAAGAGCTCTGACTGAAGCTGATGAGGAATTAAACATGCCAGAAGCTTTCTCACAGCTTCCACAGATGTGCCCACACAACGGGCAAGTAAAACTAGCATTAGCAGGTATTATTGTGTGTTGTCTGCTGCTTAATCAAGCTATGCTGGGGGCCTTTTGCTTTAGACTCCACTTGCATCAGTCAAGAAAGTAACTTTACCTGCCAAATTAATTTAGTTCTCCCTCAAATAAAAGCTAGATTCTCATGGCAGGGAAATTTACTTGAACATTACAGCAGTCCTCCTTGAATTTTTTTCCCCTGTCTTAGCATGTGTTGGTGTGCCCGTGCATGTGCGTGGGCGTGTGTGAGGCGTCTGTAGGTGAGCATGTGTGGGTGTGCGTGAACGTGCGCATCTGTGTGTGGGTTTTTGCAAAGCTTTTCAGCCTTGGCAACGGGTTGTGTAGCAAATGATATATTCCAAGCAAACATTTTGCATTAAATAAATATGTTTTATATAGTAGTATTTCTTTTTCAGCTGAGGAACAGCAGTATCTAGAGCCACCAGTAATCATTCTATGTGGGTGGGTGGGAGGGCAGTGCACCAGAATAGTTAATAACTGGTAGGTTGTTCATTCAGATCCCGAAAGGGATATTGCCTATCAGGAAAAACTACCTCAGCCTCACTTGCTAGAGCATAAATGAGTAAAATGTCAAATGCAAGCTGTGTAATTTGCATCTGGCTTCTGCCAACTGAATATTATTAAAAATGATGATGTACAGATCAGCCAACAGTTATGAGTAATGGATTGCGTGGCCAAGTTCACTATGAAAGACAACCATGTGGCCACATGACAAGGTCATGATATGCGTGTTGTATTTGAAAAATGCAAATCTGAAAAGTGAATCAGGTGTGCTGTATTACTATATACCTATAACATGCAGTTGATGACAGACTAGTATAAAATAGCAGAAAAAAAATCTTTGTCTTCCGAGCTCATTATCAGAATGTTGTGAAATATTCCAGATGAGTTCTGTCAAAGTCATACATGCATACTAACAACATCCCCTGGTTATGATTTAATCATGAAAAAATAATGGGGCACAATTGTTAAATACATATTAATATTATTTATTTTATTTTAAATGGTAGATTTATTTAACATTGCTAATAGGTGTTGTTGAAAAGAACATGAATGACTATTCCCAATTCAAATTCTTTTTTAAATTGAATAACAAAATTGAATGATATTGAAAGACCATTCCTGCAATGTTCTTTGTCACTTAAATATAACATTCATTGGACATCCAGGAAAATAAATGTACAAGCTGATAATACGTTCCTTACCTTGTTCCTCATGTTCTGGGAATATTCTGAGAATCTCCAAATGTATTCTCTTGTGTTGTGTTCTCAGCTCTATGACCCTGTTGCAAGTGGCCATTATTATAAACAGGGTGTGCTTCCTCTGAACAAATTTGCACAGGATAAGAGTGACAATATGAACGACAACATGCATTATTAATGATGCAAAAGAACAGATCGTTAGTAGGTCTGGCTGCTGCGACGATCCTTCACAGAAGTGTGAAGGGAGACAGGCAATGTGTGGAGTGATGGGTCCAGATGGGTGATGGGTCATGGGTGAAAGAGAAAGAGAGAAACAGACTTTGACTTTTTAAAAAACTGTTTAATTAAAACAGTAAATAAAGAAAAAGGACTGATTATTAATCAAAAGTCCACAATATGGCCACAGGACCAGAAGGGGAGCATGAGCATTGAACCAGTGAAAACATTTTCAAAAGCAGTTCCAGAATGTGGGACCTAGCACCCTGTTTTCTTTTACATTAAATGGTAATGGTTAATGGACTGCATTTATATAGCGCTTTTATACAAAGCGCTTTACAATTGATGCCTCTCATTCGCCAGAGCAGTTAGGGATTAGGGGTTAGGTGTCTTGCTCAAGGACACTTCGACACGCCCAGGGCGGGGTTTGAACCGGCAACCCTCCGACTGCCAGACAATCGGTCTTACCTCCTGAGCTATGTCGCCCCGACATTAGAAACTGCTCATCATTTTCTGAACATTTCTAATAATAATCATTTTCAAGGAGAGAAAGAGATAAAGATTTTTTAAAGTTCTTTATTAAAACTATAGATAAACAGCAAGATTATTTTCAGATCTCATACTATTAATTCTACCTTTCTATTGTATCAATCAACAGCAAACCACAGTGGAAACCAAACAGGAATAAAAACAAATATACACTATAAAAAATAACAACTATAAAAATACACAAACAAAAAAGATAAAACATTCCCACAACTCATTGCCCAGTGCTGATAAATACTGGCCTCAGCAGAAAACAGTCATAAAACAAATGGAAGTATCCTCCACTTTGCCACAGAATGGACATGCATCAGAAAAATCTTCTTGAATTTGTTTATTGTTTGGTTGGAGGCAGTGCACACATGTAGGATCATGCACTGGAAATCTCCTACCATTTTGGGCAGTGGTGCTTTATAAATCAGTCGCCAGGACGAGGACATAGTCTCAGGCAAAAGACGTATGCCCTCCACTTTGTATCCTGCAGACCACTCAGCTGTTGCTTGTGCTACAGACATAATTCTTAAAGCTGTTTTCTCCCTGGTATTCTCTAACTGAGCAACAAAGGCAGCACTTTCTGGACACTGAGTACCTCCACAATGATTCACGTTGTTCCAACACACTGGAACCCCACACGTGCAGAAATGTTCTCCTCAGACATCCACTGAAACATCTCACAACTAAATAGGTCACAGAGCCTGGGGAAACTGGATTGAACAAATGCAGTCAACACAGATGTGCTAGGGGAAACCTGTAGTGGAAACATGAGGTTGAACGAAAGAGGTTCTTTTATCAGAAAAATACCCCTCTGACTCCCTGGACCAAGTAACACAACATCCCCCATGCGTTCAGGATGAACATGTAGAAGGGAAGACAGTGGAACCTGACCATTTTATCACTTACTATTTAAAACAGGTGACGATCAAGCCCAAACTTCCTAACAGATCTTAAACCAGCATAAGCAAACAGTAACCACGGCAATGTGTTAGTTGAGTATACGTCTTTGGACTTCAACATTTCTGGACCTGCCCCAGGTCTACAACAATCAGTCTGTGCCACAGTATTCAGGCTGTGAGGTTTTCTCGACAAACACCCTCGCTGTGAAAGAGAGCTGGGGCAGCCTCTGGAGTTGTCCTTTAACCTGATCCTCCACACCATTCCAGTTCCTCCTCATGAATGAATCATATTCAAAAAAACAAATCTGGTTTCTTGCAGCTATGTCTATTCCATTGGGCCTGGTTTGGCACTGCCCACTCCCACTCTGTACTCTGTCCCAAAAACTGTCACTTTTGTCCTAGTTAATACATGCTGAAGTAGCCCTCTCAAAACTGGCAAGAGCCAAACTGAGCCCACTCACATCCCAAAGGTTTTAATCACCAGAGTGATATAATCCACATATGCAGTCAATTTAACAGGGAAGGCCCCCAGAACCCCAGGAGCCACCTCATCAGTTAGCTGCTGCCTCAGGGCACACAGCAGAGTACATAGAGAGTACAGAAGCCCAGCCTTCCTTACTGGAAGTTTAAACACAAAAACCGTCATAATCACACTAATTATGTTAAAATTGTGGTCTAACATGTTTCATTTGCATTTTGGCTTTATATTTTCTTCCATAAAGATATGTAAAATGTGTCTGAAATGTACACTCACTCTGATATTGGTTTGGAAGTGTAAAGAAAACACATTGAAACACAAAATTCATTACAAATGGAATAAGTAAATTTCTGCTGCCAGTTTGAATGATAACAGTTACATAAAGTCGACATAAAATGATACAGGAATAAAACAAACATATGAAGCTCACCTCCCAGAAAAATGAGAAACAAGGGAATTCACCCATAGAATTATGTTCAGACAACCATTAAAGAACCATTTCAGAGAGTGTTTTGTTTTCCAGATTCTATTATCTATTACAGTTCACTGATTACCAAAACACATTTAAAATGTTTGCAATAGTTGATTTTGAATACTGTGACCTGCATGAATTCTGATCATTCAGAGGTTACAATGGTGATTCACGGTGTTTGCCCTCCATTAAAACATCAGAAGGTACAATCAAAGAAAGAGAAAGTACATAAAAACAATGGCACCTTTCAACTTCATCTTTGCCTAATCTTTTGGATGTGGAGCAACAAAATGATCAATGTCGTTCCAGGAAGTGATCAAGGAGGTACAGTAAATCGCTTTAAATTCAGGGTAGACAAATTTAAAAGTCTGTTAAACTGAGTTTAACAGTTTCACATACTGTTAAGTTTTGGTGTGCATTCTATTACAGTTAAATTTCCCCCATTTCATACATTTTTAGATGATTAGCAGTCGCATATGACACCCATAATGCCGCAATCTATATGTGACTACAGGTATATACAACAACTGCGTAGGCAGACTGCCAGTCATTGGACACGGTCTTTTGCTCAACTAATGGACAGCACATGTTTGGAGTTGGTTGCTCAAAAGAATTTTGTAGTGCACACATGTACATTCTGTCATTGATCGATGTGATGATACATTTCTCCCCGATTTCAAGGGGTGAGAGTGCAATTCGTCGATGATCTTTAACTTCACACAAAAATGACATTTTACCGAGAGATTACTCCATTTGACAGTAAGTCAATTTTTTTTATCTGCAAGACTCTCACAATGACTAACTCTATTCTTTCTGGAAAAAAAAACACTTTGGCTAGAGCTATTTCACATGTGCACTGAATGATTAGCTCTATTGATCTTACTAATTTTAAATGAATAGCGTGCTTTTACTCCACTATTGCTATACCAGCTGAACTGATTTTAGAGGACTTTTCAACTGTGAGGAAGACATTTGCCAAACTTTCGAGACATTCAATGTCATTTGGTGCCATTGCAAAATTCTTGGGGATGAATGATGTGCATCAATACAGCACATTCTTGGCTTGCACTTGCAAAATAAAAGTAAGAATTGAAAAGCAAGCCTCTTCGTTGACAGACTTTCTTAAATACTTACATGGGTAATTGTTTTGAACCTGTACAGAACCTTAAAATTGAATGGTTGAATGGTTCAAATGGAAAGCATGACCATGCCCACTCTGGGCCACAATTATGCACTGCCTGCGGTGCTTTACCATAAAAATTCCGAACCAAATAAACGAAAGTATTCTAAAAACCTAACAAATAATAATAATCTAATAATGTTTCCTCTTAAAAAAACCATGTAGTAAAGGTAAAGAGTAAAACAATAACCTTGCCACTCATTGGCTTTCCAGAACCTGCACACATTTGACCCTTTGGCATGTACGGTCACACCGGTGTTACAGCGTGGTCCCTGAAGCGTAACGTCACACCAGTGTGATTAGAACACATGATTAGAATGTCTATTTACAAATGACGCAACAACAAGCATTTGAGTTGAAGTTCATTCTTTCGAGGATTGAACACACTTATTTTCCACAAAACACTGCACCACATTGGGATGGCAGGTATGCCATCCAACCAAGTTACGCGTTGGCGGGGCATGCCCCATACCTATACAGCACCGAGAGTTTGCACTTTTCAGGGTTCCCCACAGAAATAACTGCAACAACCACAGACTCTCAGCCCTTAAAAACATCAATTTCAACCAACAGAATTCATAAACAACTTCACGTCCGCACAATAAAGCCCCAAACTAAGGGGATTTAGCATTTTAAACTCTTTACAACGCTGGTTTTCACGTCCTCACTCTGAGCATTTATTTGTTTATGCAAACATTCATAGTTGCTCAGAAGTTTCAACAGGTTCGAGTCTAAAAAAATATTCTAGGCTACAGTTAGCTTACGTTAGACTGCTAGCCAAGCTGTCAAAATGAGCAAACTATGGGCTGACAGAAAGCTGTATATAAACACTCTAACAGTGATTACAATTTGCAGTGTATCGTATCTCGGGTAAACTCGCCAGTGATCAAAATAACTGAATAAACACTCATTAGAAGTTTGAAATAATCCGACAGTAATCCGGTTTTTACAGCACTGTCATTTTGTTCATCCTCATTTAAACAAAGATGAAACAGAGGTAAAATCTCCAAGAATGAAACAAGACTTACAGCAATGTGAAATAAAACAATAGGGCAATAAAACAAGGTATAAAAATTTACTAGAAAGCCTTTAGATAAAAGTACGTTTTAAAAAGTGATTTTAAAGAAGATAATGACTTGGTAAGTCTGAGCTTCTCAAGCAGGTTGTACCAGAGTCACAGGGCCCTGACTGCAAGGGCACGGTCACCCTTGGTGCTCAACCTAGTCGTTTGAACAGCCAGCAGGTTCCCGCCTGAGGACCTCAGGCTGCACACAGGTTTATAGGGACACAATAACTCTGAAATGTATTCTGGAGACAGGCCATGAAGTGCTTTAAAAGTAATCAGTAAAATCTTGAAATCGATCCTACAACAGACAGACAGCCAGCATAGGGAAGCTAAAATAGGGGTAATATGTTCCCTTTTCTTGATTTTAGTTTAAAGTCGTCTGGCAGAAGAGTTCTGCACAATCTTGAGCCCATTAAGACATGTTAAAAGACCATTACAGTCAACGTGCAAGGAAATAATAGCATGAATGATGACCTTGGTGGCTTTAAAACTCAAAATAGATCATATTCTTGAAATATTCCGGAGTTCATAAAAACATGACTGAACGACCTTGATGACTTGGCTCTCAAAACTTAGACCTGGATCAAATATGACACCAAGGTTCTTTGCAACAGACTTGACATTACTAGAGTGGGAACAAAGAGATGACTGGATTTGGGCATGTAAGTGATCTGGGCCAATTGTGTTGGTTTTCATTGAATTTAGTGAAAGAAAATTAGTATGTGTCCTGTCCTTAATGTCTGCTCGGCAGTTAACTAAACAGGACATGTTTGAATGGTGGTTGGACTTCACCGGAAGATACAATTGTGTATCGTCTGTATGACAATGAAAAGAGATGTTGTTTCTCTGAATAATATGGCCAAGGTAAAGCATATATGAAGAAAACAAGATCGGTCACAGTATTGACCCCTTGGGCACTCCAGAGGTGATAGGGGAGGATGGGGAGACATGATCTCCAAGCGACACAAAGAACCTTTGATTTATTAAGTAAATCCAAGATATTTCCAGATATGCCAACCGACTGCTCTTTATCAGTATACCATGATTGATGGTATCAAAAACTACACTTAAATTTAACAACACAAGTGTAAAACACTCACCAGCATCAACATTCATTGAACAATCATTTTGTGACCCTAATGAGTGCAGTTTCAATACTATGACGCTGGCGAAAACCTGAATTTTCAAAGATACTGTTGTTTGTGTACAGATTAAAAAGTTATAGTGAAACCGTATTTTCCAGAAATTTCTAAATAAATGGAAGTTTAGAAATTGCACTGTAGTTACTGCAATGTGATGGGCCAAGGCCAAGTTTTTAAAGGCTGGACACAAACTGTCTTAAAACAAATAGGGACACAGCCAGAGGATATGGAGCTATTAACCCCTTTGCGCACATGCCAAATCTGGCCAATCCTTGCCCATTTAGGGGGTACCCTATTTAAAGCTTTATAACTCCAGATGTGGGCATTACAGAGACTTGAAAAGTGGCTTAAGTGAAGCAAGACATTTGTACCATTTAAAATACTAACTTAGATTAGTTTATATTCATAATTGACAAGCCAGATTATACTACAAAGGACAACAACATCGTAAACAACATGTGTGGTATTACGCACAGCTATTTTGGACAGTACCCAGGCGTCACAAATGAATGTATATTTCACAAACGGATTGTCCAAAACAATATATAACCACTCAGTCTCGAAAGGGACATCTCTACACGTAAAACCAATGGTAAGGTTGTATATTTATTCCATATTTTGTTGCAGATACTGACCTTAGAATGACATGGTATAATTTTTGGAAAATTCCTCATTTATTTCAGTGTTCAGTGAGCAGCGTTTTTTAACACAGCTGTACTGGCATACCTTCAGCTATTGTTAGCTTTATCTTGTTGCTACGACAGAATACACATTTTTAGTGGAAAAAGAATGTTTTCATGTATGCCCAGATGGACACTATTGTCCAGTGTGTCATGCATGGGGGTATAGTTACAGATGGGACTGCAGGGAGGGGGGTCTTGGTAAATGGACGACCAGCCCGACAATGGTGGCGCTTGGAAACTCCGTCTTTGGCATAGTTGTCCTGAATCGTCTACTAATAAAGCTAGAACACAGAGTTTGTGTTTTCAACTCATATCTTGGTTGCAGGAGCACAGAATTTCTGAATTGAGCGATCTAGGCACACCGGCGTGCTGACTACTAGGGGCATTGCATGAAGGGGTTAACATGCTCACATTCTTAACTAGCATACTGTAAGAAGCTATTAAGTCTTCCATCATGGTAATGACACAGTATCCTAGCATTCCTCCACCTATATTTTCTTCTGAAAATGTAGATGTCCCCACTAATCCAGGGAGATTACCCTGTCTTTTGTTTAACTCTACATTTCAGAGAGACAACAGTATTCAAAGTGGAGGGTGGAGGTGTAGACAAGGTTAAAACAGTTTACTAATTTCTCCACATCAGAAACATGAGTAAAGTTACCAACAGTTGAAAAGATGGAGGAGAACTTAGAGGCACAGTTTTGATTAAAAATGGGAGAGCATACAGTGTGTGTCTGGTTCTTTGTGACAGCATGGAGGATCAAAAACAGTACATGAGTAATCAGACACATGGAAATCCACCAGGTTCAGGGAGCCAATATTTAGACTATAAGGAAACACAAGATCTAAAGTATGGTGACAGATATGTGTCGGGCCAGAACACGCTGCGTAAAGGTAAAAGACTGACTGATATTCTTAAATTTGTCTTCATCGTTGTAAATACTGAATATACACTTCTGTCTCCTAATTTAAAAAAAAAATGCATTTGCCTATTTGAGATAGAAATGCTGTAACTGGCAACATATGTGTAGTTCAGTCAAAATATGTAGCCTTTTCATTATTAAGGTATTAATAATATATATAAATTTATAGTGTATTATAATTACAAGGTATTAGTGTGTGTGTAGTGTATGTCCTAGTGTATTTATAGTATACTGCTAGCCAGGGACGTGCACAGACATTTTGAGGGGCTGTTGCTCTAACCTGAAAAAAGGGCAAACCCCCATGTACCTGAATGGTGTAAAATATGGTCATTTAACTAACCATAAATCAATTTTAAATTTGTAAATTGTTTTAAATTTTAAAGATTAATGAAATTTAAAAAACAACACACCGTTAGCTTCTTTCATATATCTGTGTATATGGGTGACCAAATATCTGAAATGAAAACCGGGGACACTTCCCTTTCGGAGGTCAATATATTGTAACGTGACAAGGTTCCATGATGAAAGCTGACTCAGAGACAGTTCAAACCCAACCAAATTTTATTGAGGAACAGGTAACCCAGAAATCGGACATTCGCTTTTGTTCTCCTCTCAGTGGCGAATAGTGGAGAAGCCCCTCAAACAGCTCCTCGGTTTCACCCAGGGAGACACACAATAAACTTAACCAATCACAGTAAAACACAATTCAGACAACACAAACACATTTGTACATGACGATAATTACACTATTTACAATATTTACACATTATCAGTCCCGCACAAACTAGATAAAGTGTCCCGTGCGCGGTGCATGCTGGGAGCTGCCGGCCAATCCTGCTGGAACAGCCCCCGGACGCTGCAATATCATTAAAATATCCAGTGTTATTATCTATGAAATAAAAAAGGGGGACAATTCTGGTTTCATGTATTTTGACCATGTTAACTGTTGTACTGTAATGAACTATGGACTGATAAAATTGGGTACTATACTAAAGTAACTTTGTAAACCGTGTCAGAAAATCATAGTTTACAGTACCATGGTGAGTGAAGCTATGGTAAACTATGGAACACACAATAAAGAAAATGGTCAAACTACAATGGTTCAATACAGTGTATTTCATTATCTATACGTACAAGACAGCAAATATGTTTGTGGTGATGTTGTGGATTCACTTGACACTTGCTAGCTTCTGGCCGAGTTTTCCACAGCAGTTTTCTCTAAAACTGGTGCGAGTAAGTAGTTAGTAGAATAAGAGTGATATGAAGCTGCTATAGCGAGCAGCCCCCTCTGTTGGCCAAAACAAGCACAACGCTATTGAGATGTCAACCGGTAGGCTCTGCTGCTGGTCTTTCTTGCCACGTAAAATATTATTTCACTTTGCGGTCTGTTTTGAACAAACAGTTAAAAACGGGGACATTTCCGGGGACAGCTCCAGCCGGGGACAGGCCACCAAAAATGGGGACGTCTGGTCACCCTATGTTAGCCAGCTAGCTAGCTAGCTAAGATTGGTTAATGTGATAGCATAAATATAAGGCAGTATTGCACGACGTGATGCAAACATGACAAGCTGCGCATTGTTCAGAAGCATATGTGGAGATTTTTATTCACAGGGAATCCCATTGGTTATACCATTCATCGTTAATCATTTCCACCACTTCAAAAGACTCACCCGCAGCCCTCACACAACGTCAACAATACCAAGTTTGGATGCTACAGTGTCACATGACGGGGCATAGGGCATTGCTTTGCGTCACGTTTTTTTTTTTTATGGCTCTGGGCTGCCCCATCTCTGTGTCCCATGGAGGCATGCCGCATGCCTATCAAAAAGTAATAAAAGTTTGGATGATATAGCGATTTAATTTGGTCTAACTTTAGCAATTATGGGCTACTCGTATTTATGCCACAACAGCAAAAATAAAACTATTATTTTTTTTTTTTTCCTTCAGAGGGGCAGCTCAGCCAAAGAGGGCAAATGGGCTGTTGCTCAGGCAACTTTAGCCCGCCCTTGTGCACGTCCTTGCTGCTAGCACGTTTATGGCAGAACTTGTGTCAGAACTAATGTCATATACATTATTCAGGTATCGAAAATGTGTTTATGATCCTCCAAAAATGCAATTTCAACATATCATTAATGCCGTAATTAGAATTGGTGATTAGAATTGGTGAATACATAACATAGCCTACGGGGTTACGACCCCATGGGTCTAGGGGTGCATGGGGTATGTAACTTGATGTTAAATGGCCGGGAGATGTTAATGCTGTAGATATGGTAACAACAAAAAAAAACACAGACAAAGCAGCAACTCAGTGCACGGGTGTTTACTGTGATAAACAAAACGGTGCAACAAACTACCAGACATATAACAACCCAGACACACACTACCAGGGTCAACGGACGCTGGATGTTGCCAAAAGAACAAACAAACAAGCTAGCTAAACCAGAGAGTAAACTAATCTAGTGTATCAAGTACACAAACAAAAAGGCCTATCTACTCTAACTAGCAGACTGAAACACAATTGGTTGGCAATCACCCCTAAGGACTAGTGAATCTATACATAACATAGCCTACGGGCATATGTACAGGAGCCCCCAGTCTTACCTGTCCCAAGCCTTGGAAGTGTACATAAAACAAGACAAGTTCAAATGAGTGGTTAACATACATAGTCAAAGACATAACACAGAGCAAACAGTCAGACATCCATTGTTACAAACAGGTGGGGTTTTTATAGTAGATGTGGCGAGTTATGATTGGCTGTCCAGAATTGACACGGAGGGTGGGGCTTGGTGAAGGTGGGACTTGGTGGATGGTGACTGACAGGTGAAGGCAGGGAAGTCCACACAAAAGAAAAACATGGCACGTAACACTTCCCCCCTTAAGAACTAACTTAACACATTTATTTATTTATTTTTAAGTTAGTTAACACACATGGTAATAGTATACACCACTTAATTCTAAAATACCAAAGTACATAATTACAGGCGTACACACATTGTGCCAATTTCCCCTTACCTATACACAATTCAATACCTGAAATGATATTTTTATTTTTAACACATAGTGGTGTTACCGCACTATTACACACACAATTTATTCAAATGTTTTAATTATTCAAAACTACGAGACAAT
The DNA here is from genome assembly GCF_013347855.1 of Anguilla anguilla. NCBI lineage: Eukaryota > Metazoa > Chordata > Actinopteri > Anguilliformes > Anguillidae > Anguilla > Anguilla anguilla. Next base: position 34,870,364 of record NC_049203.1, on the reverse strand, counting down.
GTATCAGCCAGTACATTGTCAGTCCCTTTAATATGGCGAATATTTAAATTATATGCCTGTAGAATCAGCGACCAGCGCATAAGGCGCTGGGTCTGATTGTACATTCGCGATAAAAACACTAATGGATTATGGTCTGTGAAGACCTCGACAGGGGTAGAACTCGAGCCAATGTACACCTCGAAGAACTGCAAGGCTAATAACAACGCTAGTGCTTCCTTTTCGATGGTGCTATAGTTTATTTGGTGTTTGTTAAATTTTCGGGAGAAGAAACAGACGGGGTGATCAATTCCATCTTTATCTTCTTGTAGCAGTACCGCACCAGCTCCTAGAGCGCTTGCATCAACCTCTAACTTAAACGGTTGCGCAAGGTCTGGAGCCGCGAGTACAGGCGCACTGCATAGCAAAAGCTTAACAGCCTCAAAAGCTATTTGGCAGTCTGAGGTCCACATAAAAGGTTTCCTAATACTAAGCGCACTCGTTAAGGGTGCCACAACAACCGAGAAGTTCCTACAAAAACTCCGATAATACCCTGCCATCCCGAGGAAACGGCGTAACTCACGCCTACTAGTAGGCGCAGGGAAACCAGCAATGGCAGCAACCTTTGCTTCCAATGGCCGAACTTGGCCATGACCCACTTGCTTTCCCAGGTATGTTACTGTCGCTTTGCCAAACTCACATTTGGCGAGATTCAGAGTTAGCGTTGCTTTGGCCAACCTCTCAAACACACAACGCAGTACGGAAACATGGTCTGCCCAATTATCTGACCTAATAACCAAGTCATCTAAATAGGCATAACAATCCGAAATACCCATAAGTATTGTATTCACTAGACGCTGAAACGTGGCCGGAGCGTTTCTAAGGCCGAAGGCTAAAACATTATATTGGAGGAAGTTATCGGGGGTAACAAACGCTGAAATCTCAGACGCGCGAGGAGTCAACGGCACTTGCCAATACCCTTTCAACAAGTCAAGTTTAGTGACAAATTTAGCGGCACCAATGTTATCGATGCAGTCCTCCATTCTCGGTAGGGGATAGGAGTCTGGCACCGTAACCGTATTGACTTTTCGAAAGTCAGTGCAGAAACGTGACGTTCCATCAGGTTTCGGCACAAGAATACATGGCGAGCTCCATGGACTAGCACTGGGCTTAGCCAAATTATTTTCTAGCAGGTATTGCACTTCCCGTCTCATAGCCTCACGTTTTGTACTATTAACCCGATATGGGTGTTGTCTAATAGGGGCGGCACCGTTCACATCAATGTCATGATGTGTTACGGTAGTCTGCGAGGGAGTATCACCAAAAAGATTTGGAAACTCATGTATTAAATTAACAATATCAGACCTTTGAACATCTGATAAGTGAGCAAGGTGGGACGACAATTCTAACAAAGTCTCCGAATTGGTGAGTCTAGCACACTGCTGAGGGGCGTTCCGAAGCACGAGGCCATCCTCATCCTCTGTACAATTAAAACTGGGGTTACTAGGTACAGGGCTAATGCTAGAAACTCGTGACACAGGCAGAACTTTCTTCACATCCTTCGACTGAAGTGTCGTCCTAGAATTATATGCCTTAAGCATATTAATATGGCACACGCGTGACTGACGCTTACGATCGGGTGTTTGAATTACGTAATTGCTTTCACTCAGTTTTTCTTCTACAGTATAGGGACCAGAAAAACGAGCAGACAAAGCAGATCCAGCAATCGGTAGCAAAACTAGGACCTGATCACCAGGTTTGAAATTGCGATCAACAGCCTTCCAATCAAAACGACGCTTCATTTTACTCTGACACAAAGAGAGCGATTCTTTAGCAATGGAACAGGCATGATGCAATTTCTCTCGGACCTGACTAACGTAATCCAACACATTAGGCTTTATATCCGAGTCATACATGAACTGATCCTTTAAAACTTTTAAAGGACCCCGAACAGTATGCCCAAACACTAGTTCAGCAGGGCTGAACCCTAACGATTCCTGTACCGCTTCTCGTAAAGCGAACAGAATGTATGGCAATCCTTCTTCCCAACAATTTCCAGTCTCCAAACAATATTTGCGGAGAGCCGATTTGAGAGTCTGATGCCAACGCTCTAGTGCCCCCTGGCTCTCAGGGTGGTAAGCACTTGCGATCTGATGCTTAATAGCTAGAGACTGCACAAATTGTTTAAACTGTTTCGAGACAAAATTAGAACCCTGATCCGTTTGGATAATTTTAGGGAATCCAAATATAGAAAAGAACTTAGTCAGTGCTTTAATGACGTTCTTGGCAGTGATGGTGCGCAATGCAATAGCTTCCGGAAATCTAGTCGCGATACACATTATAGTGAGCAGAAACTGTTGACCAGACTTTGCCTTAGGAAGCGGACCCACGCAATCAACAATTACATGCTGAAATGGTTCACCAAGTACTGGAATTGGACAGAGCGGGGCGGGTGGAACAACCTGATTAGGTTTTCCCGTGACCTGACAAATGTGACAAGACCGACAGTGTTTTACAACAGCACTTTTAAGTCCTGGCCAAAAGAAATTCTTTAACACACGATTATACGTCTTAGAAATTCCCAAATGACCAGACCATGGATTTTCATGTGCCAACGCTAACACCTGTGGTCGATACATGCCAGGTACCACAATTTGAAAAACCACACCCCATTCGGCTCCCTTAATTAACGAAGACGACCACTTCCTCATTAACAAACCATTATCTACGAAATAAGCAGTCGACTTTTCTTTCATTGCAACAGGTTTAACCACCATCTCAAAATACTTACGCAAAGACGGATCATTTTCCTGAGCAGCAACAAGTTGTTCGCGAGTGACAGGCAATTTATCTGAGGCAAACTCTAGAGATAAGGTAAGAGATTCCTCTTTTTCACAAAAATCTTGAGGTTCAAACTCTGTACCTACCTCCAGCTTTACACGTGGTACTTCCGGTTTGGTGAGATGACTATCCTCAGTAAAAGTGGACGCTAAAACAGATTCTGATAAATCAACTTCCTCACCCCACTTCTTTGATTGAGCTCGAGTGAGCACGCAAGCAGGGAAAACACCGGGAAGTGATCTAGACATGTCAGAGATGGGACATGATACGGGGTTATTTAAAACTTCGAGTACTGGACGCACTTTACCTCCGGCAAGATCATTGCCCATAATGAAGTCCACGCCTGGTACAGGTAAAGCGGACCGTACAGCCACATTAAAATAACCCGTAACTAAATCAGTCTGAACATGTACTTTGTGTAAGGGAACGGTAACCAAGGCCATATCAATGCCCTGAATTACCACATTAGCACCACTATATGTCACGTCCGATACGGCTATCACGTCGGCTAACACGAAGGATTGCGAAGCTCCCGTGTCTCTTAAAATCCGCACCGGTTTTTGCTCAGTCGGATCACCGGAAAGGGAAACAAAACCTTCAAAAATAAACGGCTCAAAACCTTCTTCGGGTTTGCTTTCAGGACCGTTTAAACACTGAGTAGTTCGAGGAACAATTCTAACAAAGCCTGTAGGCTTAGCTGAGGCAACGGTGAAAGTGAAACAGTTAGCAATAACATGCCCTACCTTATGGCAGTAGAAACATTCACGTTCCTCTTTAGACCGTGGGGGTGACATTTTGGAATCTTTTGGAGATTCGTTGTCTTTTGCACTGCGGGAAGCAACAGACTTAGCTCCTTGGGTGGAACCAAACACAGTCTTATGAGTGAGTGCAAACTCATCCGCAAATATCGCAGCTTCAGACAAAGACATCACTTTTTGTTCGTTTAAGTAAACTACAACACGTTCCGGAACACAATTTTTAAACTCTTCTATCAAAATTAATTCACGAAGAGAGTCATAATTATCAACTTTACTCGCAGCACACCATTTGTCAAACAGAATTCCCTTTTCTCTGGCGAACTCTACGAACGATTGGGCGGAGGTTTTCTTTTGATTTCTAAATTTCTGTCGATAGGCCTCCGGGACCAACTCATATACACGAAGAATAGCCGCTTTTACCACATCATAGTTCATGCTATCCTCAAGAGTTAGTGTAGCCATTACATCTTGTGCTTTTCCAATTAGTTTACACTGCAGCAAGGTTGTCCAAATTTCTTTGGGCCAGTTAAGAGCTGCTGCCAAACGTTCAAAAGTGCTGAAATAGGCATCTACCTCAGTCTCCCTGAAGGAGGGTAATGCCACATGTCTCCTGACATCATAGCCAGCAAAACCAAGCGGTGGGGACGTACCTGGGGTAACCACAGTGGAAGTTTGCTCTGTAGCATTTTGTAACTCCAGCTGCCGCATCTTAACCTCCGTCTCCAATTCCAGCTTACGCATAGCTAACTGAAATTCCTGTTCCTGTTTTCGTGCCCTTTCTCGTGCCTCAGTATCTGCCTTACGAGCCTTCTCAGCCTCGAACTTCAACCGGGCGAGACGGATCTTTAGCCGGGCATTACTACCCGACCCACAAGAACTCGGCGAGTACGCCTCAAACCTGGGCAATGTAGGTGGAGGGGTAGTTGGAGGAATCTCCTCTTTCACTCCTACCACAGCAGAACCACCAGCGCCCCGAGGCGACTGTGGACTCGCAACAGGCCCAGTAGGCGACATGTCAGGCTGGACAAGCGGACAAACAGCAACAGGCGAGGCAAGAATTTTGAGTTCCACCAGTCTCTCCCTTACCTGCGACTTAATCTCTCTCTTCCGGAGAGCAGCAGACACCACAAGACCCACGTGCTCTGCAATTTTCAGCAGGTCAATCTTACGGCACAGATCCAGTGCCTCATCTGACAGATTGCTCAGAAAGTCATTGACATCAAACGAAGTCATTGTCCTAATACTGCACCACTGTACACACAATGTTATCTTCACAGTTAATTTTTTTTTGTTACACAATTCAGCAATCCCGGACGAGCCCCCAAATATGTTACGACCCCATGGGTCTAGGGGTGCATGGGGTATGTAACTTGATGTTAAATGGCCGGGAGATGTTAATGCTGTAGATATGGTAACAACAAAAAAAACACAGACAAAGCAGCAACTCAGTGCACGGGTGTTTACTGTGATAAACAAAACGGTGCAACAAACTACCAGACATATAACAACCCAGACACACACTACCAGGGTCAACGGACGCTGGATGTTGCCAAAAGAACAAACAAACAAGCTAGCTAAACCAGAGAGTAAACTAATCTAGTGTATCAAGTACACAAACAAAAAGGCCTATCTACTCTAACTAGCAGACTGAAACACAATTGGTTGGCAATCACCCCTAAGGACTAGTGAATCTATACATAACATAGCCTACGGGCATATGTACAGGAGCCCCCAGTCTTACCTGTCCCAAGCCTTGGAAGTGTACATAAAACAAGACAAGTTCAAATGAGTGGTTAACATACATAGTCAAAGACATAACACAGAGCAAACAGTCAGACATCCATTGTTACAAACAGGTGGGGTTTTTATAGTAGATGTGGCGAGTTATGATTGGCTGTCCAGAATTGACACGGAGGGTGGGGCTTGGTGAAGGTGGGACTTGGTGGATGGTGACTGACAGGTGAAGGCAGGGAAGTCCACACAAAAGAAAAACATGGCACGTAACATCAATGTATTTCTATTCCATGATCAAATTATATCTTAACATGTTTCTAGGATGTTAACAATTTATAGTTATTATACACACAATGCATTGACGAGAGAGATAGCTTAAACTGCAATACCTTCTTGGTGTAGACGCTTGCTATTACTGTTAAGAAGCCCCACTCAGTTAAAGCTGAGTAAAATATTTCACTCTTTTAGTTCTGCCAAGACACCTCACTCCCAAAATTGTTCTCTAAGTCTCTCACCAGACCTAGGTTCAGGAAAGGCAAAGTCACAGCAATTTAATGTGTGCAGCTCACCGGACCAGGGCAGGGGGGAGTTTGGGGGGGGGGGGGTGATGGCAGGCACAGGGGGCTTGGTGGTGGACAGGTGAGGCCTGTTGTGTTACTGCGAGAGCCTTTTAATGATCTCCCGAAGGACTTTGTGTTGTCTGCGTGGGACATTGTAGGAGTCCGAAAATATATAGGAATTTGTGATACAGTGGTCAGCTCTGACATTACCTGAATCCGTACACTCATCAGTCACCCACCCACCAACCACCTGACCTAATGATTTTATTCAATCCGCACCCACATACAACCATTATATTTCAGTGGATTTCAAGCCTGCATAACTGGGATTGCATTTATGCCATTGCGACAAGTTACGCCTTGGCGGGGTGGCATGCCTCATACTGCACCAAGAGTTTGGCACTTTTCAAGGTTTTCTACAAAAATAGCCACAATGACACAATTAACTTCTGTACCTTCTGACCTCATGTCAGCAAAAAGAATTCCCGAACAACTTCACTAGTCCACACAATAAAACCCTAAACTTTATTTTAGCATTTTATTCCTTCTTTTTTCTTGCCGATTACATCATCACGAATTCTCCAGGCCCACAAAGAATACATCTTCCCATACATTTAGCCAAAAAATGACAACATTGAAGAATTTCCCTTTTTTGCAAAGACAGTTCCTATTGTTGGAATCCTTCTGGATTTAAATACACCCACCCTTTTGTTTCGCTTTCGGCATTTTCACCGAAAATGTTTCACCGTTAAACGTTAACGACCTTGCCAACGAGTTGACAGAGCAAGTATATAACTTTAGTACAGATGGCACCAAAATCTGCATTGCAATTCGTTTTGCTATGGGAACTGCCCCAAGATAATGATGGTCAATTTCACCATCCATAGTCATTAGTAAGTGTTTATAACTTTACTTCCTCATGCAGTGTTGATATTCAATTACATGACAATGTTCAATACATTTGTTTAAGAAATGTCACAAAGGGGAAGCCATTGCTTATGGAATTCAGACGGCAGGTTTATCGATTTTCAAATTGACCACTGTGCCATTTATACTGTTAACTACTTTTTAACTAGACTACTGTAAACCCTGCAAATTCCACATTTCTAAATTAATGGTAGCTAGCCCTATTGATCCTCTACCAACATACAAACAATTAGTAGGTTCTCTTCTCTCTTCAGATGGTAAGATGAAAAAACACAAGGCAAAGTTACTTGAAATTATTTTGGAAACATTTAGTAGCACTGCTTTGAAATACAGCTTGTTCAATTTGTGTGAGCAAAGATAGCCAATATTGTTTTTTTTTTGTTACTTAGCCTGATTTTGCTATTGGTACTTTTAATGCCAGGCCTAGATTTTGCAAGTTGAATTAATGACTTATAGACAGTGTTTTGTATGTTTAAGTAACTTTGCATTTTTATGCTTTGAAAATGTATATATATATATATATATTTTTTTTTTTTTTAAATTATTGATGTTTATCTTGAATATTTAAAAAACGGGTGGAAATCTACACAAGCCAGAGGCACGTCCGCTTATATCAAGATAGATGGTAGCTCGTACAGTGGAAGCGATAACCAATCTGAGAGGTCTGATAACCCGTCAGAGGCGAGCATGCCCTCTGAACAAGAGGACAATGAGCATTTGGCTGCGGAGCAGCACATCGGCTCAGAAGGACACCTGGAGGAAGAAGACTACAAGGGACCACACAGCCTTCTGTCTGAGCCCGGCAGTCCCCGCTCTGAGGCTCCCAGTTCCAGATCAGAAGTGGGCAGTGCCCATTCAGAGGCAGCCAGTCCCCACTCTGACGCTCCCAGTCCCAGAGCAGATGTGGGCAGTGCCCATTCAGAGGCAGCCAGTCCCCACTCTGATGCTCCCAGTCCCAGATCAGATGTGGACAGTGCCCATTCAGAGGCAGCCAGTCCCCACTCTGACGCTGGCAATGCCCATTCAGATCCTGGCAGGCTGCGATCTGGACCAGGTACCCCTGGACACACGGGCGGAGAAGGGCCAGTGAAAGAAGCGCACTTCGATGGCGAGAAGTGGGGTGAAGGAGCCAAAAGCGACCAATCAGACAATGACAAAAAGCCAAGACACTCAGACGAAGAGCACGGCCGCTCTGAAGATGAGGGCGAGGAAAGACAGAAATTGGAGTCCGCAAAAGGCAGTGACAGCAATGATGATTTAATTCAACAGAAGCATAAGAAGAAAATTGCTTCAGATTCAGACACAGGCACGGAGTGGTAAGATGCAGACAGGTTTATTTGATACAGCTGTATCAAAAGCCACAAAGTTTTGCCTAGCATAGACACTTTTCTTCTTCAGCTTGGGGAATGAACTAAATATAGCAGCTTTTAACCACCTACTGAAGCTTTGACTAGCTGAAGTTTTTTTTTTCCATACTGTTACAAACAGTGTCGGAGCTAGATGTCGGAGGAAGTAGTACATAGCAGCTGTTTCTAAGCATGGATTGGTGGACAGTGTTAATCCTTCATTTGCTAAAGGTCGATTGACGTAGAATTCCCTCTGAGGAATTGCACCAATAGCACCAACTGCACCAATGAATGTAAATAATTAACTGAAAGAGGAAGATAAAAGCCATACCAATATGCCAACAAACAAAAACAAAAATTGCAAATTATGACAAACCACCCAGAGCCATTTTTCTCCACACAATGACATAAAAAATAGCCCAATTGGGTGGGAATCCACCCAGTCTGGAAACACTGCCAGCTGAATTCCAAAGTCGTCTGATAAATTTTTCTGTGAATTCCAAGGTCGTCTGATAAATCTATTACTGTTCAGACCAAATTACAACTATTTTGGAAACATTTTTATACTGACGCGCAATGATAAACATAGGTACGTTACCGATGTTGTCCTGAAATACTAGTCCCATCTGAATGGGGCTAAAGACACACAACTATTGGCTGTTGGTAATGTTGGATTATAATCACGTCATACACCATCACAAACCTTTTGAGCCAAGACTTACAATAATATTAATTTTGTTTCATTTTGCCAGAACGGTAATACTGTCACAAACTAGGAGCCATCTTAATACAATCTCACACAAATTGTGAGTAGTGATGGGACACATACAACTGAGGTAAGACTGGAAAGATTTTACTATGACTCCTAAGACTGAAATCGCTTAAAATATCATTTAGTTGTAAGGCCAGCATTAGCAGCTAATTAATCTCATCTCATGGATGATCCTAAAGAATGATGAGAGGAAGACCTACTACTGCTTCAGGGGATTTTTACCTTCAGGCCTGCCTTCAGGAAGTGAAACGCATGTGCAATTGGATTCAGGTAGGGTGACTGACTCCGTCAGTCAAGAACATTACACTTTTTGGCCCTGAAAAACTCCCTACTTTAGCAGTGTGTTTGGGCTCATTATCCTGCTGCAAGGTGAAGCGCCATCTAATGATTTTTGAGACATGGCTGGATCTAGCAGATGTATGTAGATGCAGTTTATGTACACTTCAGAATTTGTCCTGCAGCTGCCATCAGCAGTTAAATCATCAATAAAGAGAAATGAGCCAGTTCCAGTAGCAGCCATACATGCCCAAGCCATAATATTCACTCCAACATGTTTCACAGATGAGGGGGCGCTTTGGATTTTAACCTCATTTTTATTGTTTCATTTCTAATCCAATGTGCAGGAGTGCAGAGCCAAAACAACAAAAATTGTGTCACTGTCCAAATAGTTATGCAGCACACTGTTTGTTTTTTGTTTTATGAAATGGCAGTTATTTTACAAATTTCTTTCTCACCCACACACCACCCATCTGTGATTGACCAGATCCTAATTTTTTTTGTGGCCCAACCCACCCTATCCGTGTATAAACCATGGGATCTGCTGATTGTCAGTCAACCTGCGTATCATTAATAGGGTCACAGCTTAATAGAATTTCATCATTATATTGGGTTCATAATTTTGGGGGTGTTGTACTAGATATACATCTTCCCAAATCTTGACAAATATTTTTGCGAAATGCTTGTTCTTCCTTAATTTTTTCATCTCTATAGCAGCAAAGCCTGTATGACTGCTGAAAATTGGCAATGCTACACTCATGCAGCACACACACACACTTCCAACCTACAGCATACTAGCTGATGTGACACAACAATTGTGCTAGAGGGCTACACAATTGGTGCAGGCCGATTACAGACATCAGAGTAAAGACAGGAGTTGATAAGGAGTAATGACTATGGGTTAGTCTGCCGACTGGAGACCTCCCTCCCTGAGAAAAGATATTCATGCATTGCCCTACAAGATTCATGACAATGGGTATAGTCCATAATCAGTCCAGGCTCTAGGTCGCACCACTGCACCTGGCTGTCACATGGGGAAGATGAGTTCCTCCAGATATTTAATAACATAATTATTTTTTCTTAGAAAGTATCTTATCCCTGATAGCTTGTAGATGCTGTTCTGAGGCACCCCAGTTTCAAAAAGGATTGCTTAGGTACTGGCCTCTTTTCCTTGAACCGCAGTGACTCCCTCCTTACAGGATGTTGCATAAACTTTTGAGAGCCAGCTGAAAGAGCTCTGTTATATGTAGCACTCACTTTCTGAATGGGTATTCAAAAACTCCTGGGTTCTTTTGCTGTGGTAATTTTCCAAGAGAAAGACTCCTTTATGCCACAGAGAGCACAGAGACCTCATTTTTAAGGGTAGGCTTTGCACTGGGTCTAGCACATGGCCGATTTGCGTTTCCTGCTGTGCCGCCTTTGTCATATTTCTAGGTCCAAGTCTGAAAAGCTTGGCAAGACACTTGACCCTCAGGTAGAAGAAATAGTTCTTATTTAAATTAAAATGTTTTTTTTTTTTTTTTACATTTACAAACTATGCCAAGAAAGCTTTTGTGTTTCTCCTCTTATGGCAACTTACATTTTAAAATTCTATTAAATCTAATGTGTGCCCTTCACATGAGTCTACTGCATGTTTCAAATGGGAAAAATTTTGGGGAAATGGGAATTTTGAAATAAATGTATGCATTGTTTGTGGAAACATTTAGGACACCTCATTTTCTAGTTCATTGTGAATTTGAGTTACTTTACAAAATGTATCACATTTTTAATGGTAATTTTAGAAGGGATTCATAACCATTTTCTTCATCTTTCAGGGGAAGACAATAATGTCACATATTATTATAGACAATAATATCAATAACACATAGGTTGATCCATTTTTTAAATAAAAATTGTCTCGTAAAAACCTTAATTTTAAGTGGGTACTATTGGATGACATGTCCAGCCACAGTACTTCTCAGTGTAGTGACATGGTCTGTGTGTAGCTACAGTCCCATGGTCTGGAATCAAATGCTGTTCTTGACAGTGATGACAGAGTGATGAGTTTCAGTCCACAGGATGCACAGCTACCACTCCTCTGGTTAGTTGGGTGGTGGCAATGTGGAAAGAAGGGATGATCCTGGCTGATCCATGCATTCCTGCTGATGTCTGGATCTGCTCTATACTAATTTGTCTAGGACGATGATGATCCTACACATATGATTTCTCATTCCAAATGTGATAAAAAGTTGAATGGCAAACACCACCTAAAGGAGGGATCATAAGCAGAGATGACATCAAATGCCTTTTTGCTCCGTGTACAACGCAACAATGCTGGTGTAAATTATTACCTTTGGTCAGCATGTGTTTTAGGCAAAGAGTGTGATTGTGGTTGTCTATTGTAACATTTTCTTTGATCTTTTATGAGTCAATGCAGTTACGAACCAAATGGGTTCACACACACAAATTCATACTGGTGTAAATTTACCATTTTGGTATCCAAACTAGTGACTGATAAGTGATCATAGTAAGAGCATGCTGCTGCCACCAGTTTACAGTATTGATTGCCACAATGTCATTGTGTTCATTCAACAATCACTCTACAGTGCTGTTTGTAGTCAAAGAAGGCAAAGTAATCAGTCTATATGACTCAGTCATTCCAAATACCCACCTGTGGAACAGCTCAAAGCAGTAATATTAGCTAGCCTTGGTAAACCAGAATGGCAATAGTACTGCAACTATCAAAAACCAATAAATAAAATGGAGGGACAGAGAAAGTGAAATATATCACTCCATTGATATTTGCTTGTATATTTAAGCAGATTATGAATGCAAATGAGTTTTTTAAGTACAGTGTTTCATTTAGTTAACTTTCCATTATGCTAAAATTAGGAAGGTTTTCTTATAAGTTAAAATTGCATTTTACAAGTGCACTCGATAAGAAAAAATAACCATAACTGAACAATGTCATCCCCCAAAACAAAACTGGATATAAACAGGCCTGCTAGTAACCCTGAGTCACCTGGTGAATTTTCACATGCCACTGTAATGACTAGCTTATTTTGTTACAAATTATTGAAATTTTGTGTATGCATTGAGTGAGTGCTTGAGTTCAAATCATACAATGACAATCAGGGAGGGGCCATCAAAATATATTTTTAAATAAAATACTGATAGCTGTCACAATGTGACATGCAATTATTCATAAAAGTAAATCCCCAAGGCTAAATTTTATGGAAAAAACTTAACAATTCATGTAGTTATTAGCAGTCAGTAGGTGTGTGGCAATCAGATGCTGCTGTTGCTGCTACTGTTGCTCATTTCTAGCCAAGAAAAAACTTTAACAGAAAATGAGTTTTTATTTATTTTTTGATTAGTTAAATCATTTAAACCCCCTTTTTGGAATGAAAGATGAAACGTGTTGCATGTTTACGTGGGATCCAACTTTTGTTGAATCTGACATCATTTTCTCACTGCAGTCATGGGATCCAGGTTCATGTTCATGGTAGACCAGATTTTTCATAAATCTACAATCATACGTCAGGATAAGGTGACGTGTTGTACAGGGCCGATTGCTATAACCATTTAAAACTATTTCTGCACCAAAAAGCTTTGGTCAAACACTAAAAGGAGCATGGCCTTATACCAGTCTCGCTTCAAGTGCCCACTTGTAAAAACTAGTATATGCAGGTTTATTAAGTATAAAAAATATAGGGTACTTAAAGGCATACTATGCAGGAATTTTACCTTGAAAATATTATAAAACAACCATGCTAAAACATAGGTATGATAAACTGGCAATCTTTCTTTACACGCTTTTGCCAAATTGCCAAGTGCAACTTTACCTGTATTTGTTATTCGGAAACATGTCTGCGATGTTTCTGGGTGTGGCACTCTTTTCTGTATGCAGAGGGGTGGGTATGGCTACAGAGCCTGTGGTTTGGGATCAGATTACAGCCTTCTGTTTTGTTGTTACCCAGCTAATGAAGAAGCGGAGACACAGTGAAGCAAAAAGACAAACCGCTCGTTCAAGAGTTAACCTTTTCCTCTGTGGTGTCTGCTGAAGTTCGCCAAGGGGAAGAAAAGTGACACAGAGTTGGACTTTCACAAGGGTCTGACATTTTCCAAATAAAAGTCAATAAAACCACTATTACGCTCAACATCATGGAATTAAGCTGTGTTTAACATAATGTAATTAATTAAGCTATAGGCAAATTTACTTACTGTTGCTCACAGTCATTCATTTCACAGTGCTAACTTTACCTATAGCTATCCAGCTAGCTACATTAGGTGGGGTCTTGGTGGGAGGGGTTGAAGACAGAGTAGGAGGCTACAATTTTTGCATACTATGCCTTTAAATACATCACGTTTATGTTGAAAGTAGGCTATATATTTTCATATGTTTTAATGACTTTATACAACTAATTTAGCCCATTTTAAGTATACTTAAAGAAAAGTATTTCCTGGAATACGTATACCATTTATTCAAACATCTCCATCCTAAATTGGTAGCCTATTCTTTCATTATTTTAAAACAATTTACTTCTGGCAAGTAAAAGAAAGTGCACTTTCGCCACTTTTCTGAAATGAGCCTCATATTTACTGCCACAGACAAATATAGGTATGTGTAAACATGATGAAAACATCAAGTATTTGATATTAATGATCCCCCAACTTTAATTTTTTTTTTTAATTGAGGGTTTTTAGGGGGATTTGGTCACTTATGAATTAATAATTCAAGTCATGTATGCATGTGTATGTCGGTGTGCCTGTGTTTATTTCTGTACATATGTGCATGGTGCGTGTGCATGCGTGTGAATGTGTGTGCATGTTTATTTCTGTACATACGTGCATGATGCGTGTGAATGTGTGTTCATGTGTGTGTGTGTGCGTGTGTTTTTGTGTGTAAGTATGCATATGTGGGTGTGTGTTTGTGTGCGTGCATATATATGTGAAACAAGGCTTCTTTCACGCACTCCGCCAAATACACTCTTGTGAAAATGACCATCCTTCCTCTGTTTGACTACAGTGATATAATCTATAAAATGGCATCAAAGGGCAGCCTTAGCAAGCTCGACACACTCCACCACTCAGCAATCCGTTTTGCCACATGCGCACCCTTCACCACTCACCACTGTGATCTCTACAAACTGGTGGATTGGCCCTCCCTTCATACCAGGCGGCTACAACACTGGCTGCAATTAGTTTATAAAACACTCCTGGGAAAGACACCCTGCTACCTCTCAAACCTCCTGCACATTTCCGGCAGCAATTACCACTTAAGATCCAGTGATTTCATAATGCTCATCATTCCAAAAGTCCGTACTGTCTTTGGCCGTAATTCCTTTCGTTTTGCCGCTGCAAATGATTGGATCACACTACAAAACACACTCAAACTCACAGCTCTCACATCTCTCAACATGTTCAAAGAAAATCTGCAACAGGTCATAGTTGACTGCTGCACCTGCTGACCAGCCCTCTCTTCACTCTCTCTCTCGTTACAACTGTACAAAGAATATCCAGTAACTCACCTTCTCTTGCACATAGTGTTTATTTATTGGTTTATTGATTTTATTTATTGACTTTTGATTTATTTTATTTACCTATGCCGTCTTTTGCCGTTTCTTATGTACTATCGTGTCATACTGTATGTTGTACTGTACTGTATCTGTACTGTATGCGTCGTTTTGTGCTGACTGTGTTTATTTTACCTATTTACTGTTGCTGACGCCTCTTGGCCAGGTCATCATTGTAAATGAGAATTGGTTCTCAACTGATTTTACCTGGTTAAATAAAGTCAAAAAACAAAAAAAACAAATGTGTGTCTGTGTGAGCTTTTGTAGGTATGGATGTGCATGCACGTGTGTGTGTGTGTGTGTGTGTGTGTGTGTGTGTGTGTGTGTGTATGAGCTGACCCAGCATTTTTCCTATGTGATGCACACTGCCCAATGTACTTTGTTTCACTCATGTCCAGCAGATCTGAAGCAGTAAGCAGTGTTCCTCTAGCAGGACTGCGACACTGCCAGCACAGCTCTCCTTGGTGTCATGGCTCAGGTCAGACCCAGGCAAGGTGCAGCTCTTCTGACTTTCAAACAATGCTGATAATGCACCTGGCCTGATGTGCATCTGGCATCTTTTTTGTGTATTAAGTATGATTGTTTTTCACTAATATTCTACCTTAACAATTTTTGATTTTGTTCTGGTAAATTCAAGCCGCATAATGTATCCATTACTGTGGTAGTCCCATTCAGATATAAAATTTGTTTTTCAAGTTTTTCAAGGGTGTCCTGACCATAAAAGCGGAAACAAAAAAGGCATTGTATAAAGTTTTTGACAGTACAATAAATTCAAATAAAACAGCAGCATACAACACATACTTGGATATCATGATAGAATAGCTCAGGCCTTCAAAATCAGTCACAAGGGTACATGAGGGTATCAGTTTTCCTTTTTACTCCCATTTTCTCTCAGTTGGGTTTGTGTGCACACTCAACCCTCTCAGTTAGTTTAGGAGAGTGCAGACAAGCAGGCGCTATCCTTCCAAACACGTGATGTCAGCCACTGCTTCCTGCCACACTGCAGTTCACAAATTAAGCTCACACAGATGCTGAGCCAGAGGACACCGCATATGCAACCTTTACAAGCAGACTCTGAGCATCCGATTGACCAGAAGGGGGCACTAGTGCATGATGGGGTCCACTTTTACAGTGCCTTATCAGGATGAGTTGTCCAGCAGCTCCATGATATCCCTCTGTATTTGTACTGGGCCAATTATAATAAATATGTAATGGATTATAATACTTATTTCCAGGTTCAAAACAATTCATCCAGCCAGATTGAGGTATTTTAAAAAGTAGCATTGCTTGAATGCTGATTATAATTGTTACTCATAAGACAATTCACTTGAGTATGTGAGGGCAGTTTACCTATAACAGCCTTGAAAATTTAAATGTAGCAGTGAATCAGTATGAATTTTTTAAAATGAGCCAACCTCTGACAAAGGAGACATTTTGTGCAAAGTATTTTTAGAATGAACTTTTATAGGCTACTTAAATGTTCAAAAGCGATAGTTTCTTTAAATACATGCCAAAATACAGTGCTGTGAAATGGGTGTTTGATTACTTTTTTTCATTAAATAAATGAAATAATAATTTACAAAATGTGTTTTGTGTTTACTTGGTTTCCCTTTGTCTAATATTACATTTTGTCTAAAGACCTGAAACAAAAGTTGTTCGCTATAAATCATTTCAATCAGGCAGTTGCTCCTCATGCTAGCTGAAAAGCTAAAATAAGCACATTGAAATCCAACACTGCAAGTACAGAATCCAGCAGCAAATCTGGTCTGCGAGTTAACCGATATTCTCAGAGATACAGCTGTTACATCCAAAACAACAAGGACTCTCCCGACACAGCAATGAAACAGAACACCAGCTTCAATGGAGTAGCCTCACTGAAGTTTCCCGTGTTCACAGAGCTAAGAATAATTGACTTCCCATAAGGACGTAAAAGTCAACATAACGGTGACCTTCTGAGCAAACATTACCAAGCAAACACAGGAAGTGGGAGGCGAATCCCTGTGACTTTCTTCACAGGAAGGTGAATTAAATAGACAAATGGATAAATACCCCCCCCAACTTGTGTTTCCTAGAGAGGTTCCTAATCTGTGGCGCCTTGATGCCGTCTGATGGAAGAACAGATGGGATCCTTTATTTTTAGATCCCATTATCACAGTCCATCAGACACCCATTTAGGCGACATGTAACATAACACAACAATGCCACATCCAGCCCTATCGTCCCTGCTTTCACACGGGGCCTCTCGACTCCATGGGGAGCCAAAATATTTAATGAAAAAAAAAATAACGTTACAGGTCATCCACGACGCCCTGTTTTATCACTCAGCGTACAAAGATGAAAAATGTTTCGCATACACTGCAGTGGAACTGCTTCTGCCGCAGTTGTTTTATTTTCTTATATTCAGCCCCCCCCCCCCCCCCCCCCCCCCCGGAGAAAGCACAGAGGCTGTGAAATGGCTCGCTGACATTTACCCATGAATCGCACGCTGGCGCGTACGCTTTGCTGTTGTTAAATGAGGTTAAAACCCATTGACATTTCCATGGCCTGCGGATCTGCCGCGGTGGCCGGGCTCTCCCTGGGTTAAAAGCACGGTGACATTTGCCTGACACGTAAAGAGCCCAATGTGCCCCCACACACATCTCCCCTTCCCTCTTAACAAAATTGTGAAGATATTTTGATATTTTGAGGATATTTTGGTTAGCTTACACAGTTTTCTTCTACACAACGTAAAATACAAGCAATCCGGAAAGAAAGGTGCATCTGCCTTGCATCTAATTTCTTTGTGCTATTCAGGTCCACTTAAAGGGAGAGTTAACTTTTAAAAAATATTTTGCATGTATGAAGTTTATTTTAGATGTTCAGGGGTTTGTGGTTTAAAGCAAAAATACACTTAGTCTAACTCCAAAGCAGTACAAATGTGATGTAAATTAATTGTAAAAATAAAAAAATACATTGAATCTTTTTTTTTTGTTAGAACCATTTCTTCTGATTTAATTTCATGTCATTCCATTTATTAGGATTCCCCATTAGCTCAAGCAGAAGCAGCAGTTTTTTTATTCCTGGAGTCCACACAAAACACAACATTAAATACACAGGACATTATCAGACTAAACATCAAGTCAACAATAACGTCAAACAAAACACAACACCACACAATCCATTGCCCCATTCCTTGAAACCAGCAAAATGCTTTCTACAGAGAAAGAAAAATTCAAAATATTCACTTTCCATATATTATGGCTAAACCACTATTACATGTTACCAACAAGTGTGTTTTCTATCTTTATCCATAACCATAGTACTAACCATATTGAGTAATAAACATACCATATGATACCATATCCAAATATTAGTATCTTATGATTTATGTAATAATTCAGTATTAGCTAAATATTATCCTTCTGGATTATATTTACTGCATATCTCTTACAACGTGTATCTGTATTATTTAACATAGGATACTGCTATATACAATGTAATATTATTATAATGAATATATAATTTGTACTATGTATACTGTTATATATACCAGGTACAAGCTCATATATATATATATATATATATATATATATATATGTGTGTGTGTGTGTGTGTGTGTGTGTGTGTCCGTATATCCATATACACATACGTATATACACAAATACCTATATTTTACGTATACACACACACACATACACATTTATACTTACATATAATACAATCTCCAAGATTTGTTACGATGAGGAGATCTGTTGAGCCAGGAGATGCATGCAGCCTGAGACCACTGTGCTCAGTGAAAGTGGCATGGCTTCCTATATCAACAGTACAACTTGGAGAGAATCAAACTCCTGCCTGAGCGAGAAGACCTCAAGGCAACTACAAACTGACAGGACTGAAAATGGTTTGTACTTGTGCAATTACAGTTAAATATGAGAAATGATGAAATGGTCTTCAAGTCATTTTCACCAATTACCTTTAACAACCAGGATCTATTTAAAATATGGCTAGTCCTGCTCAAACATGATGTCAGCATGGAAAGTTACCTTCCCTCAGCCTCTACTTATTGCAAGTCCTCATCCATATGTTTGATTTTTTTTTTTAAATAATTCGGCAATATAGCTGAAATTGTCTTCAGTTTCATAGTTGGACAGAGAGCTTATGGCATTTTTGAATTCAGAGGGAAAGAAGTACTGGCATGATAGAAAAAATCTATCATGGCATGGTTTTTATGTTTGTAATTGCAAATAATTGTGAATAACACTATTAAATTAATCTGCTGATATGTATAGCTTCTAGGGGTGTAATGTTACTTTGCAAGCTGCAAATTATATGAAGTGCAGATTTTTTGCTTTAAATCACAATCCCATGATTGCTCCTACAATAACCATTCTAAACATCTCAAATATTGTTAATTGCAAAACTGTATAAAAAATGTACATCAAAACTGAAATAATATCAAATGAACTGCAGAAAGTGAATGATCCCTTTAAACAAAAGGGCAGAAGCATATGTTCTATATATTCTTTTGTCTATAATCTTTATATCTTTAGGCATCATTCAACCTTTTTAATGTTATACACAAAAACATGATTTTGCAGTGCAGGTGATCTGACTGAAAGTGGTGCAGTAGAGCCAGCTTGTAAGTATTATCTTTTATGGAATTATGAGAAGGGCTGTACCTGTATCCAGAAGGGGGGCTCCTGCTGCTATAACATAAAAACCCTCCAGCCAAAAAGGCCACTCACTGGAACCCCCCCACCCCCACCCCCAGAGCTGTGATGCTGAAATGAATAAACACGGATAGGAATGATACTCCGGGCATTCACAATGCAGACCTCTCAGCTCTTCTGGATCGATATTGTGCCTGGGCCGTGCTGCACGCATGTTCTCACATCACCAGTGGAATGTTAGTATGTCTCCGCCTCCTTAATAAGTGCCACACAGCACAATGTGATTGGCCTGGCCGGGTTTTGAGGTTCTGCGGCAAACTGATGGTTTGGGTTTAAGAGGATGTGGATGATTCTGAGAGTGGCTGAAACAGCTTTTTTTTAGCTGAGTTAAATAGTGTAATGAGACTGTTTACCTTCAAAAACACATTGTGTCCATGCATGCACAGAGAGAACAGGTGAACCGGGTGTGCTTTTTAGCACTCGGGTTGTCCCCGGCCCCAGAGCTAAGGCAGCAGGCCTGTGTCGCCGTTTGCTTTGCACTCTGGGTGGCAGTCTGTGTGCAGGAACATGACAGGAGCTCTGTGAACTTACAGGTCTTGGCTGCACAAGGCATCACTCTTAAGGTCCGGTGGTTTTTAAATCCAGGGGGTGTTCATTTTTATCGCTCACACTCTATTCATGTTCAAGTGGAGGCAAACTATACCAGGCAGTGGAGGGAAGTGGGGGAGTCAGAGCCTTAGATGTAGCTTTGAGGTAGTATGTGTTGATCCTTTAGACAATTAACCCCAGGGCTGCATGGTGTGTTATTGGTACACAGAGCCAAACACATTCATTTAAAATACTTTTTTCAGATTATTTAAATGAAACTCTATTTTAACTATATATCTATTTTAACTATCTATCTATCTTTCTATATAAAATGTGAAATCAAATATGTACAATTAGACATTAAAAAACTGTCTATAATTTGTGAATCATACCCTTTTTGCATTAAATGTTAATTTGCAATAATTACATTCTAACTTGGAAAATGTAACTATTAATATGTTACATTTATCTTTATTTCATTTATTATCATTTTATAGGTTGAGGGGTTAGTGATATGGCGTCCATTTGCAGTAATTACATTCTAACATAGGAAATGTTACCATTAACCATTAATATTTAATTATTATTTTTATTTAATTTAAGACAAGCAGCATCTATTCTGTGTGCAAATTATGGGGTATCTGGGGGTCTGACCCCCTATTTGAGACTTGAAAGCTCTGAAAGTAGTACAAACAAAAGGCTATGGGGGGGGGGGGGGGGGGAGTAATTCTAATAGCAAATATTCGATTGTGTTTCCCCAGCCCTGTCTGAAGTAAAATTGAACTGTAATTTTGAACACCTCTGTGGTGGGTTATACCATTTCTTAACTGTTGAGATTACTTGAGCGAGCTTGGTTAACTCATTACATTACCACATTAATTGGTAAAAGAGAACATATTGCATCTCCATCGAAAGAGACCAGAACTTCCTCAAGAAAGAACTTAATCCCACCAACCCAGTCCACGATCTCTCAGATACCCTGAAAACCGGTGTATACTGTTCTATGCTAAGTACCCAAATGGTAAATTAAATTTGAAGGGTACATTAAAAGGTGATGCTGCTTTACATTCAGGCATGATCATGAAAACTGCAATGCTTCTCTAGACAATAGGAATAGGCTGTGACAAACAGTGCTTTCCTGGGGACATTCAGCATGCCAACAGACAGTAACGTGTAGGTGGAAATATTTCTCATCTGGGCCTACATTCCTCTTCAGAGAATCAATTCAGAAACAAGTTGGAATGTACATCTATTTCATACTATTGCCAATATTGAAAAAAGGTACAATGGCTAACACACACCCAAGGTCTGCCTTATAGTTTGCATTATAACTAGCCTTTTTTAAATCTGAGGGACCATTTAATGGAAACACCAATTTCCCACTGAAATCTTCTGCCTGCAAGGCCACTGACATTATCATTACAAGACTATCATAGCATGATAGATTAAAAAAATCTAAACAGAAATATTACCATGGGAACAGAGCAGCCACAATTACAGTAAATGGCCATTAAGGTAAAAATGCAGGGTTAAGATGAAACTAACAATACAAACAAAAAGCTCAGCAATTATCCTTAAGAGCACCATAATTGCGTCATATTAGACTTAAAACAGAGCCAATTGATGACCTATGAAATTAACATTACCTTTAGCAATAGCGTTTAGTTTGGGCCAAACAATGATCCATAAACCAAACATTAACATGTTTCATATTACAATTCATATTCATATTAGCATTATGCTATGCTAAATCATCGTTCATTCGAGGATTGAGCGATTATATTTTGGGTTTTGCACAAGTCCACATTCTTGGAACCAATATGTTGGCAAGATGGATGTTTTATTCTAGTTGAGCTATGTCTGCTGCAATTTAGTGTTTGTATATTAATATATCTAACATTGCAGAATGTGGCTTTTTCTGGATTTTATTTTTTAATGTTCCTAGAAAAATGAAAAATAATGAATGAATCTGTGAATCTTCCAGTACTTCTTTGACTGTGGTCATTTATTTTTCACTCACTTTTAAAATGTCTCAAGGTAATTGTGTGAATATTTCAGCTGTTACTTCATTCTTTGTCTTGTAACATTAAGCTAAGTAATTTGGGGTTGAATATATCATTGTACGGTCATTTCAGATGATATATCATTAGGATTTTATTCAGTGGGTGTCAATACTGTACCTAATTAGACTGGCATGCCCATATGAGCAGTCACATCTGAGCGTGGCTCCCACTTCCTGCCTTTTTCTGATGCTCATTTCATGGCCCAGACAGATCACGCTCCACCCTTTTTTTTTTTTTTTTGCTGAGCTGGACTCAACGCTTTTCACTGCGAAAGAAAGACAGATGACTGCTGCCCAGCCAGTTTCCCCAGGTGAGCTCTCCGTACAGTGTGTTCAAATCGGCCATTGGCATCTGCCACTTGGCTTGACCTTCTGTTTCACAGATTTGGATGTGAGGAAATGGAGGCCGTGCAGAGTAGGATCAAGGGAGTCTGGGGCTCGGGCATGACCAGTGCTGGCTTTGGAGGGAGCTTTGGGTGCGAGAGAGAAGGGGGAAAATGGAGACAGACTGGGACCCAAGTGCTGACAGATCGGCTCTGGAAGATGGAGTCATCCAACTGGATGTAGGCCATCCGGAGGGAAAAGAAGAAAGCATGTTTCCACATACACTCTCTCAAGCTTGGAAAAACTGGTGGGCGTATGTGGGCGGCCATTTGGAGCAGTTCTCATTGCTCTGTACTCATAACCAGAGAGTTGTAGGATCAAAATTCAAGTGCTGCAGTTGCAATGCTCATGTGCTGATAAACACTAACATTTACCAAAGCAACAGGAAGAAATTGCTGATTACTTGACTATGCATAAGAAAGCCACAGGTCCAAACAAACAACTTTATGAAATTTAATGGGACACGTGACACAATCCATCCAGTGGAAGAAATAATTCTGAACCACACCGCTAATAAGCAACATTATGCAGCTCACATTTGTGGGTCTTGTATGAAATTAAAGAGGGCTGCGGAAATAACTTCAAAGGTTTCTGCAATAAATAACACAATTGAGAGCAGCTAAAACATTGATATGCTCATCTCAGTGCAGCACAGTCAGTCAGCAAGGCCTGTCTGTGACCTGCTCGACTGCAAAAATGAAGCTCCTTCATAAACAGCTGTAACATTTCAGTGGGAACCACATTCTATAAAAAAGCTAATGAAATTCATATTAAAACATTACTAATAAACCATTTCTGCCACGTTATGTTATTATAATTGCCCTACTAAAATATTGTTAAATAAAATAAGCTTGTTCAGTTTTTCCCTCAGGATAGCTGTCACATAAATATGAATTGTTTTAAATTTGTTCCGAGAGTATATTTTAGTTTGTGATTAAAATCATTCTTATGATGCCTGCTGATCAGAGGGGCAGAGCTTTACTGTCTTACAGCCTGTTTTTTTTTAATCTCTCTGAAATATCAGATTTTAAAAGAAACCCTGGCAGTGGACCAACCTTGATGTTATTTCACCGCCCACTCAGCACCTCTCTCTCCTCTGTGTCAGAAGGATGCCAAGATAAGAGTGCAAAACACTGGATGTGGGAATACGAGTTTTCTGGAATTTCATCGATTAGAAAATGAGATGTGAATCCAGGTGCTTCTAAAGATTTGGTTGGCATGCCTCACACGGTATTGGCATGATGTCAGCTCCAAAAGGAACACACTTCCGTCTGTACTATGCTGTTCCTCTGAGTGGTGTCGGACAGGAAGGACTTCCGGGAATTAACTTCTTGGCATGCTTCAGTGCGTGTTACAATTTTTGGCTGTTCCTATGCATGAACACATCCAAGGAATTTTGTGTACTTGAGTCTTGGACTGATACTTCAGTCGCATATTGTACTGCCATGCATTTAAGGAAGTGTGCATTTTAAGGGCAGCTTCACAAAACCTGCAAATGTCAATGCACACATCTCCTGATTAAGGACACTAAGGGTGAGAGCAATGTTTGTTTTTAACCGAAGCCATCAATGGTAAAACGTGCTGTGGAATATGTTCTCCATAAACCCACAATGCTAAGAACCCCTTTCAGCACAGATGAGAGCACTTACAGAACAATAACAAGGACCATTTGCCGCAACAAGTTTAGCTGAAGTGCTCGTACCTAAGGACAGCCTCTGCGGTAACATTACTGGGCAGAACATCAGAGAGGGAAAGAGAGACTCAGACTCCAAAGGAAATAAAACAGGAGTGTTTCAGACGTTTTCCTCTTTGCCAATCTGTTGATGTCCCTGGAGGCTTAGAAACCTCTGGCCCATTTAAAAGGTAATGATGCCTCTGCAAATCCCCTGGGAAAACACCTCTGTATTAATTAACAGATGGATTGAAAAAGAAATGTTGGAATTTTGATGCCAAATTCATTCATTGGAGACAGCCGTGTACATTTAGTACATTAGTGCAACCCACACAACATTAAGCCAAATGATAAACTCTCAGGCAGAGCTGTGGAATATGTATACCATCAATACCATCTTACAGTAGGCCTAAATTAGTTCAGTAGATGACAAGTGATGTAAGAGGTTATTTGCTACCATTTACTTTTTCATTTGTCTTTGAATATCAGTAGCACTGACAGCACTAGACTGCTGTCTGGACCTAAGCCTGCAAAACCACCCAAATTATTTTCTGGAACAGTATTTGAGGTACATGCTCATTTTTGTTTTAATTAAATCCCAAACTAATCCTTGATTAATTTATTGCAGTTTTTTCCCGGCCTTTCCATTGTGCATGTCCATTTTTTTGTGTTTGTCTTTGTTCATCTAGGGTGAGATCAGGTTTACTGGCAAATTTGTTACGTGGCTCAGATGTTTCAGTGTACTTTGTTGCCAACGTCTTCTTTCTGGATAGTCAGACAGGTCAAGCTGTCCAAGTATTTACTGTTCCAAGCAACCTTGTCAGCTGAAGCCTTCCAAACATAACAGTTTGTTTTTCTGTTAGTTGCCAGATAGCCAAAAGTAGTGCTCAAAGTTAGATTACTGAAAATGCATAACAAAGGACTTGTTGGCAGAGAACAGTTTTGTTGGCCCTTTAGCATAATGGCAAACTTTCTGTGTGAATTTTGCTGTGCAGGGCACAACCATTACCCTAGAAGGAAATCCACTGCCATCCTGAACTATCTCATTAGTTCATGTTTATTGTTGGGTAGCATGTCCCAAAATTCTAAGCACAGAGTTAAATGAACACACTGTTGATAGCATAGCAATGATGAACTTTGAGAAGTTCTTGAGATTGATTGATGAATAATAATAATAATAATAATAATAATAATAACAACAACAACAACATCAATCTATGCTATACTGGATCAGGTCCCCAGCATGTGGACAAAATTATTCAAAATAAAAGTAGTACACCAAAAACCTGCATATTTTAGTCATGGTTCTATAGGTATAATTGCTACTTTAAATTGTTCTGTGTTACCTTGACATGTTTGGCAGATTCTCCTGGTGCATTAGCAGCTTCAGGGGTGTGGTGTTGGATGTCAGGAACTGAGGAAATCATGCATGCTCGCCATGTCATTTCATGCACCCGCCTTCATCTGCCATACTTCGGTGAGCAATCAGAGGGGGGATTCTCACCTTAACAAACTCCGATGAGGGACGACACTGCCGAGAGCTGTTAATCACTCACCAGCACACGGGGCAGAGGCTCATATTCCGGGCCGCAAATTGCCCATGCTCTGCATTTACTTCCAAATGGCCACATTGATGGGAGTGAAAAATGCCCTCATGTCTCCGTGGCAATTTATATGGTGCTGATGGCTCCGGTGCGCAGAGGAGCAGCCAGCATGCAGGCGCTGGGGGCGACTGAGATTCATCTTGTGGCTGGCCCGGCACTTTTGACACGCAGTGGCGGAAAACGGGGATAAATTACCACTGCGATATTGTGTGAGGAACGCCCAGCCCTTCGCACAAATGTGAACCCCGTGTGCACATGAATTAACACTGATTAACACGTTCGTTCAACAATATCCTGGGTGTTAACCAAGTGATAAGGAACAAATCTTTCTTAACCTTAGACTACTCTAGATGGGCATAAGCCTGAAAAATAATTATATTATACAATGCGCAAATGGAGGTGGCTATTAAAGTACACACTATGTTTATATATGCAGTCAGGTGTAAATGCAAGAGAAATTATTTCAATATTGGTGGTGTAATTAGTCAGGTAAAGTAATTTTAGAGCAGGACTTCATAAGCATGACTTTAATGTGGGAAATTATGAAACACTTGAAATTACATTTCAGTATAAACGCTTTAAAACTTTAATTAAGCTTTATACTTAAAAGATACATTCTTGATTTTTAGTTGAACATTATTAAATATTCATGGACATGATATTTAGGAGACGATCAGGGTTAATGGTTTGATTAATTCTGTACAAGATAACAAAATGTGCTGTCACACTGTTATATAAACAGAACATCCATCTCAACAGAGAATACTGTAACTAACTTTGTGTGGAGTTTTCTTAGTCTAGCCACCCAAATCTCCATCTTAATGACATAAGAGCAAGCATTCATTAATCCTGATGTATAATTAAGTTATTAACATGACAAGAAAGCTGTACAAAAATTTAAAGTGTTACCCAAGAAGGTGTATGCTTAAAGCTTGTTTGATTACCATCCCCTTACACACACACACACACACACACACACACAGAGACACACAAAGACATACACTCTCAAACACACACACATACACACAGACACATAAAGTTCTAGGTAGGGCTGGCCGGTAAACAATAAATTTAGGTATACCTGTATGAATTCACGCAATGGTATGCGGTTTGGGCATACTATAATCAATGGTATTTTATTGTGTTTCATCCAATGAATATTAAAAATTGCAACGGTATGATAAAGAATTTGCAATGTAAACTTAAGGT
The DNA here is from genome assembly GCF_013347855.1 of Anguilla anguilla. Lineage (NCBI taxonomy): Eukaryota > Metazoa > Chordata > Actinopteri > Anguilliformes > Anguillidae > Anguilla > Anguilla anguilla. The sequence continues at coordinate 34,843,451 of NC_049203.1, read as the reverse complement.
GAATTGTCTGTCTGTTCTGAATGAAATTGGACTATTTCATTTTTTAAAAAATGTAAAAAAACATGGCGTGATGTTCCAAACAACACAAGTGGTAAAGTTTGTGAAAATACATGATGGAAGTTTATTACTGGATTATGATTGATTCTTATTTTTCTACAGTTACAGTATATTTCAGTTATTTGGTTTTCATTGGAAAACCAAATACCATCAGAATACCATCATACTTTTGATAATATGAAAAATATCCTAATGCAATATTTTCACCGTATTGCCCAACAATATTTCTTGGGGAAAAATAAGTCTTCACACCAACAACAGTTTTTGAGTCTACACTGTAGTATCCTTCTCAGAGATCCCAATTGGGAGATATCTTTCATGACATAAATACATAATTTATGCACCTTACCATCAGTGACCTTCTATTTATTTCTTTCTTTCCCTTAGAGCAACTAACAGACAGGCTGCAGCCTGGGCTGAGTTGTTCAGCTCTCGTCGTTAGCCACCGACAGCCCGAGGCTGGAGGAGGTAGGCAGCCCTGAATCTGCACAAGTCTGTGCAGAGATGGATCGATAAAAAGAGTGACGGGTTTTCTCAGCAGATTAAAGCTTCAACACATCTGGTGTTCTGGAAGCTTCCAACGACAAGCCATTAGGAATGCCATGAAACCAACTTTTATTTTAAAGGTCCATAAGTGGTGAAATTGTGAGTGTGCCATTATTTTAAACCCTTCTGAGCACAGGCAGTCCACATATAAAGGTATACTATTATAGCAATGTTAATTTAAGAATGTATGCAAGCTAGACAATAGAAGTACACTTCACGGTGCTTCATACAATAAATTTGATTAAAATAGTGGTGGCTGCTCCAAAATGATAGTTACCCAAAAGGATGTGCTAATATCCACACTCATTTGTGTTACTATGTTTGTGTTACTTTCATTTCGTGTCAAAGTTACAAGTTGTGTTACAAATATACAATTTATAGACAGACAGACTTAATACATACTGTGCTGAAAGTAACTCAGAATGTGTTTTCCCTAACTAGACGTGGAAGTGTGTAAAAAAAAAAACTGAATTGTAATGTGTTGTTTTAACTCATCTGTTTTGTGAGTGTAGGGGTCAAAGGTCACAGCTTTGATCCCTAGCTGTGGTACTGCCATTGTACACTTGAGCAAGGTGTTTACCCTGAATTTTTCTGAAAAACTATCCAGCCATGTAAATGCATTGTAAGTTAAAATGCAATGCTAAAATGTGAATATAATAAATAGTCAGTTTATGTCACTTCTACCTGTTTGGGCCGCTATTTACTAAAAATAGATTAAAAAGAGAATGTTTACTCTTTCATTAAAGGGAAATTTGTTTGGGGTGGTATTGTTGTTCTTAATGTATTTTATTTTTACCTTTATTTTCTGTTTTAGCTAGCTTGCTGGCTAGGTTATTCGCCAGATTTACCTAACATTACTTATAGAACTAAAATGTGGTAGATGTGATTTAATTGAAGCCATTTGCTCTTTTGACAAATTGTGACATTATATCAGGGGAAATTGTAACATTAAATCTTTTGGAAATTGTTACATTAAATCAGGAAGAAGACTAACACCTACCATAAAGAGTATTGAAGGAGGGAGAAAATACAGATGGCTTACTGGTAATTGAACATTGCTTGCAGATAAAACATCTCTACTGTTGGCCTTGTCTGATACTTGGATAAACACAAGCTTCTGTGACCTTAATACTATTAACTCGGCTAGAAAGCAACACACTAAATCCAAAGAGCACATAAATTCGGAAGTTAAATTGAGGATGCTGGAGAAGAACAAAACTGAAAATGTGATGTTACTAAATGAAGGTGCCTGGATACAAGTGATATCACATAGTAAAGAGGTAATGGGCTGTTCTTATGAGCTCATACTCACAAACAATGCAATTTAAGGGCCACAATATCTGTGGCCTAACTGGAAGGAACTCTCCAAAGTAATTTAAATTATTGGACAGTGACTTATTTGCTTATCATATTAATTCCAGTGTGTTTACCAGCTTGTCAAAAACAGAAAGAAACTACTATTTTATTGGTGATCCATAGTAAGATCAAATTGGAAATTCATGTAGCCCTCTTTGCCTTGTGGATGGATAACACTTCAGACATAAGCTATCTTTCACAGCTTTCTGTTATTGCCTGATATGAGATAATCTATAAGGAGGTGCAACTGGAGACACAAAAATATTTGACCTGGCTACAGTCAAGCATTGTTAATGGTGATCTTTACACATTCTGTGAGCCATTACATTTCTGTTTCACTTTTATGGTTTCCGAGCTTTAAAAAGCTAAGCACTGGAAAGATGTTTTAATAATATAATAATATGTTTTTGGTTTGTTAATGTTTTTTTATTTAAAACTTTATTGAAAGGATCAAAGAAAACTTCTGAAAGATCAGTTGTGCCTAAAATGGCAGGTAAGCTGGAAGCTGGAAGTAAAACAAACCAGCCAGTTGAGAGTCTCTCCCCCTCTATGAGCATGCAACACCACCCTCCACCAATACCTCCCAGCTGTGCAGCAGTTTTCTAATTCCACCAGTGCCCAGGACCAATTGCCCTCCTCCCCAGCCCATCCTGAATGCAGAGGCTGTGACTTTGCTTTTTGATGAATTATGACACCTCTGCAGATGTATCCGGCAATAAGCTTAAAGGGAGGCGGAGCTGCATATGTCTTCAAGGATGCCTTCCCTGCTGGTGAATTTCAGAGCCCCTTCCTATTTGCCCTCTTCCTGCTCCTCATGTTACCTGTCTGGGGCTCTGTAGAAAGTCTTGTTCCCTAATGGCTCCCATAGAAATCGCAGCACCTGCCTCCCCCTAGCGCCCAGAACACCAGAGCACACCCAGCCCCCATCTGTCATTTCTTATTCTGTGCCAGCACTACCTTCTCTGGATTCTCTGCAGCTATCCTGGGTCAGAAGGTAGTGTGTTGTTTAAATCCATTTATTTTTAATGTTGCATATCAGCGCTGCAGAAGGGGAGTTTTGTGGGCCCCCAGGGACAAAACGGCAAGTTCACGAGTTCATCGTTGTCACTGTTCATCTTATTTTATTCATGTACCTTGGCTCATCATCTGTCATTGGGAGGCATGGGACATTAAGACTTCACATGAAGGCGCTGAGAAGATGTTGTTATCAGTGAGTTGTTATTAGGCTAACAAAGCTGCTGATATGCCTCTTCCATTCCTCAGTGAGAAGCTTTGAAGGCATTCAGGAATTCCACTGTCATTCAGGTACCTCAGGAACTAATCAAGGCTATCAACTTGCCCGGTTGTCATAAAATCAAGGCCATTTACTGCTGGTTCAGAATTAACATTTGTAAAGGATCTCAACAGGAAATACAACTCCATTATTTAGAGACAACAAAAGAAATGGAAGAATTGTTCTCCTTAACTACAATGCGCAGATGATGTCAGGCGATCAAAACAAGGTTAATCTAACACCCGAACACCATTATGCAGTTCTATTTCAGTAAAGTGCCCCAGTTTTCTTTTTCATTTTTGAAATCTATACTATCTTGCAGTCTTGGATGATTGATTCACTAGGTGTATTAAAATTCTATTTACACTCATGTTAAAGGAGCTTCCCCTGGATCTGTTACAATGACAAATGTAGATTCCTCTGTGTTTAGCAGGAAAGAAGCAAAACCAGCTGAATAGAGCTGAAAGTAGCTTGTGTGGTTGTTTGTCGGGGGAGAACAGTGCTTAAAAGCTATTTGAGTCAGACTTTCCTTTCTGCATTAATGGAAGTGTTCATAAGCCATATGAATAAGCATTATCACACCAAAGTGCTCTGTCAGTCAGTACTTCCGTTATCCTGCCCAGCAAAAGATGTGTAGAAAAAATCCAAGTGTGCCCACAGAGGTTATTTTCTCTTTTTAAAGTCTGAAACCAAGAATACAGAATTCCATGTCTGAAAAGAAAGATTTTTGTATTTTACAAAACACAGTTGCATCATTTTACTGCTGGACTGAGGGAAAAAGAGAAGGGAGAACACGCCGCAACAACAGTGTTCCCAATAAAACAAATTTTCACCAGGTTTGTTGGTCGTAAAGGCCCATTTGGCTTCATAATCTCCAGCACTGCAATGTGCAATATGGTGGCATGCACATAAAATATGTACTTTTTCTCTCCTTTTCCTGTCAGGCTTTAAATTGACCGGAGCAGCAGAGCGGGAGCGCTTGACTCCCACTAGCATGAGATCATTAAAGGGAAGCATTTGGGGAAGGATCCCATCTGTCCGCTCGGCCGTGCCCTGCCCCCATCGCCAGGGATGCGCAACATGCTCTTCTCAGGTCTCCCGCACGTCACATACTGTTTGTAGGAGGAAACGCAAGCCGGAGCCTTGTTACAGGTCATGAGCGTGCTGGCCTGCGGTACTTTCTGGCAATTTTAGCTCATTAGGTTTTCCCGCCCCTACTGAGGAAGAGCATGATTACTGTTACCGCACTGAAGTGCTGACACACCCTCCCTCAGCTCACAAACGAGGCAATGGTGCAACCGCCATCGTTACTGTCTGGCCAGCTCTGGCTGAATTACAGTGGAGCGGCATGCTGGGGGCCCTGGAAAGGCACGGTTTCCGTGGAGACTGGCACGTATCGATCAGTCTCATCGCCAGGGTCTCTGGCTATCACTTAAGATATCGCTTGCATCGCAGATGGTGGTACGCAGTCTCCTTGTTTTTCTCTCTCCCCCTCTCTCTCTTTCTTTGAGATTTTCTTCATTGATTTTCCTTTTGTCTTCTCTTCATCATTCTCTTGCTTCCTTCTGCTGCTCGGGTGTCTGCCCACCAGAACTCACTCGGCCATTGCACTGACGTGAGCAAAAGAGGGACCCTTCCCAAGTGGGCCCCTGCCCCCCTGTTAACTTCACATTCACTGGCCAGCCGGCCACAAGGGAAGGCAATTTTAATGCCACGTGAGTATAAATGCATTATGCCCCAGTGGTTTCTGCTTTTTCCCTGCTGCTGGTCGATCAGCTGTCAATACGTTCAGATCTCACACGCTGGGCTTGACTGGAAACATCTGGCATTTCTCACTGCCAGAACTCGAGGTTGCCCTTTCCCCCACAGTCACTGAATTACCACTGACCTCCAAATGACTTTCAGTGTCTCTCTTGTTAAAAAGCTCCTGGTCTAAAACAATCCCGAGGATCAGAACAGGGTTTGCCACAAAATGGTGAATTTGAAATGTTACATCTGGAAATTGTACAACAACAGCATAGACACACAATGCGAGTCAATTGCTCATGTGCATGATAACTGTCATATTCCTGCTGTGTATAGATTGATTTGCATTTTTACAATTTAAAGAAATGTCTTTCCACAATCTTATCATGTGCAGTATGACTGTATTATTGTGAATGCACTGAGTGACTGAATTATATTAATTAAAGAGAAGCTTCCCAGTATATTAGCATTATCTTGGCTCTCGGCAGAGTGATTAACCTTGTCCTATCAATGGAATACAAATGCATTTTTTGTCAAGATAATTTCCTTGTCATCCATGTAATTGTTATGCAAATTGACATAATGACAAGGGTTTCATTGATTCAGTATGTTTTATATATACACTCTCCGGCCACCTCATTAGGTACACCTCTTCAACTGCAAACTGCACCCGTTAACTCAAATATCTAATCAGCCAATCATGTGGCAGCAACTCAATGCATTTAGGCATGTAGACATGGTCAAGATGATCTGCTGAAGTTCAAACCAAGCATAAGAATGGGGAAAAAAGGTGATTTAAGTGACTTTGAATGTGGCATGGTTGTTGGTGCCATACGGGCTGGTTTAAGTATTTCAGAAACTGCTGATCTACTGGGATTTTCATGCACAACCATCTCTAGGATTCACAGAGAATGGTCTGAAAAAGAGAAATTTCCAGTGAGCGGCAGTTCTCTTGGTGAAAATGCCTTGTTGATGGCAGAGGTCAGAGGAGAATGGCCAGACTGGTTCGAGCTGATAGAAAGGCAACAGTCATTCAAATAACCACTCGTTACAACCAAGGTATGCAGAAGAGCATCTCTGAACGCACACCACGTCAAACCTTGAAGCAGATGGGCTACAGCAGCAGAAGACCACACCCGGTACTAGCAAGTACCTAATGAAGTGACCGGTATATATTTATTTATATGGTACATTTAAAACAGCGTGCAGCCTTCTTATGTCACAGCTACTCTGTACATTCATTTAGTTTGTTTTATAAATTACAATTAAACCGGGTGTGATATGTATTATGTTAACCCCTTTCATTGTGTTCTCTTTTTAACACAACCCTGACATCCCCAAAATAAAATGGTTCCTATTCTGGAACTGTTTTGACTACAGGTATAATCATGATCTCTTCTGAAATGGCAATCCTTGGGAGTTTTCCAGGAGTCAGAATTACTCTAAATATTACTGAAACCAAGTAAAAGAAGCTCCAATACACTGAAAGTGGAGGTTTTTTCTCACCTAAAAGTGGATTTGGATGCATGTGGCTGTGCCCGTTTGGAAATACAATACAGCCACAGCAACAACGCTGGACAAATTCTGGTTCAAAGTTGATGACAATACCACCAAAGATGTGCATTCTGCATTGTCTTTTCTAAGCTATGACTAGGCAGGGTTCCAAAAAGGCCATTTGGATAGGACAGTGGGTAACAAAAAGATGTTATGGGTCTTCAGATTTATATTACACTACATATTGTATACTGTATGCTCGTGGGTGAAGTGTGCTTAAACTTAGCTAGTTTCCTCCTGCGTGTCACCTTCCCCCTCCCTCTCTCCCCTCTCCACCACCCTCTCCTTGCTCTCCCCTTGCCATCTGTGGCAGCAGCAGGTCTGGAAGATTGTAAAATAACTACATTAGCTAGCTAGTTTACTAATCCATTAATTGAAGTCCATTTGTTGAAGTTTTCATCAAATACCCCACCCCCATCAACATGTCAAACACATCCTACAATTTCACATACCACATTTGTTGTTCGAAATCAGGCCTGCTCCTTATTTATGTGTACTGTTTAAGTGTACTGTATAATAAGAGAAATTGAGAATGTATTTAGATAATCACCAATAGAAAATGGGATCAAGTCCTTCATTGACCATACCCTCTGCTGTGGAAGCAAAGCTGATTTTTTATTTTATTTTATTTTTTTTATAACACAACCTTTTTAGGCATAAAGTCTCAAGAACTTTTTTTGCTGGTGCATAACGTTCTCAGCATGCATACTGAGTTATGAAAAAGTTATGGTTTGTTTACGCAGGAGAAACAATGCATGTTCTGTTATGCAACAGACCAACAGCCTATACACCATTAGAAAAATAATTTCATTGGTTAAAATGCTTCTCAGTCATCATTATAATAGCTTGCATTTGGCTGGTTGTGTACTGGGCAGAAGTTATACTGCTGAGTAAAAAGTGTGTGCGTTTTGCAACCCGATATGTTAGAAAATAAGGAAACGTTGAGGCACTTTCAAATGGTAAATAGTGTGACCAGACTGATTGAAAATTTTAACATAAAAAAGGAATGAATGCTAATAAACCCACTCAAATACGGGCCAGTGCGACTTAAGGGGTTAATCTGGCTGTGTCTCTATAGCAGAGCTTTCAATAAGGAACAAAAATTAGTTTCTTATATATCAGACTTGCCTAAGTGCTTCTAAGTCTGGCACAAAAATATGTACTATACGTAAAGCTGTTCATGTCAATAAACAGATTCCCTAGAGCAGAATTTAAATGATGATTAATTTTATCTCTCATCCAAAATGTAGGGAAGGTCATCATTTAATATCATATTGCTATCAATGTAAGTCTGGGGTTTATATACCTTATAGCAACGGAATAAAATAATTTGACCTTATTAGTCAGTAGTGCCCTTTAACAAAATATTCATGCCAAGAGTGCACAACAATGCCGAATACGACCTGAAGCCTAACACTGTTCCAGTTTCAACAATGCCGTCTCTTATCTTAGACTCAACATTCATAAAGGAATGTTGTAACAGTGCAATGAAAGGGAAACCATATTTCTCAATCCAAGAATAATCTCTCAGATATTGGTTTTATTGCTTAAGCAAATTAGGCACAAAGCTTTTCAGTTTAACTGCAGTGATTTCCAATTCCACCGGTCACTCCCAGCATGGGTGAGAGTTGTGCAAGTTTGCAGATGGATTACAAGATTCTCAAAGTGCACGGTTAAAATAAACACCCTTTTTTTTGAGTCAGGGACCATTTATTATAAATGAGGTGATTTAGGTACCCAGAACAGTAATTTCTCGTCTGTGTCTCTAGAGGTGGTGCGTTATAGGCTGACGTTATCAAACCAGAACGGTGTTATTTGTACTCCAGAGTGCATCTCATTAGCCCTTCCTTCCCCTTGGCTTGGCCCATGATGCATAGCTCGCATGGTTGGGCACAGAACAGGAATGCTATGTAAATGGCCAGTTTGTTATGGGATTTAATTGAATAATTCAGCAGGTTTTTGGGGACTGTAATCCTCTTGTCTCTCACAGCTGTGCCCTGCACTTTCACCACCAGGTCCAAAGGAGCTGCAGTCTTAGGGAAGATAAGGCCGAGCTGGGCCGATCTTTGGATCAAAAAGTAGTGCAGGGGGCTTGTCCATTTTATAACTCAATTTCTCATATCAGGTCTGTCTGTACTGGAATGTTTACCCAAGTCCTGCCAACATACCTCGATAAGCATCTTTAAAGCAATCATCTTGGCCTGATAGTGAATGTTTAATTTACATCAGTGGCTACAATCTGCATATGGATGGCTTTGACCATAATTTTTGTGAATGATAATTATGCCATTCCACATTGAAAAAAAGAGTATGCTCAGCCAAAAGCAGTGTGATATTTATAGACAATATTAACAGGTTATTATTAGACCTGCCCTCACTGCTAACTGGCCCCTAAAGTGGCACATATTGAACTGATATACAGTGAGCGCCATAATGTTTGGGACAAAGATACATTTTGATTTGATTTGCCTCTGTAATCCACAATTTTATGTGGTTAAAGTGCACATTCTGACCTTTTATTTAAGGGTATTTTTATTTATTTTGGTTTCACTATTTAAAAATTGCAGCATTTTTATTAATACCAATTCAGGACAGATAACGTTAGGGACAAATAGCTTCACAGGTGTTTCTGATTAGTTAGGTATGTTCAGTTGCTTCCTCAGTGCAGGCATAAGAGAGCTTTCAGTATCTAGTTTGGATCCTAATCTTTTGATTGCCTTTGGAGTCTGTCATGAGGCTGAGAAATAATAATTTAAAAAAAACAGTCAGAGACCTTAGGCTAACCAAAACCAACTTTTTTTCTGGGTAAGTTCCGAAATAGCTGTGCATAATACCACACGTGTTGTTTACGGCGTTGTCGCCCTTTTTAGTACAGTCTGGCTTGCTTGAATATTCATTTAGTCAGTCGGTGAGAGTATAATCTTTCTAACAATATATAGAGACAGAGCGCAATTAAGTCCCGCCCACACCGGAGGGAAAAACAATTCATCACTCTCCATTGATTTTGTATTGTGTGAAGGTACCTCCTTGTCGCTTTCGTCTGCTAGCAAACAACAAAAAAATGTCTGAAAGCTGGTGTGTGGTGGGATGCACTACCAAATGGGTAAAGAACCCAGAACTAAGTTTTTATAAGCTGCCGAACCAAAAAACCTGTCCTAAATTAGAGTCTAGTGGCACGTCAGCTAGCAAGCTAGCTACAGGCTGCAGTGCGTTACTGTCATTCGAAATTAGTTGGAGTTGGCTAGCGACATTGTTTCAACAAGCTTGTAGATGGCTAAGAAGGGGAAGCTAAAATGATAACTACTTAGCTAGTGTTAATAAAATTGCAGGTAATAAGTAGCTAACGTTAGCTAAGTTCTAGCTGCCATGTTTTAACCATGGTTAATTTCTGCATCAGTTTCACCAGAAGCCCCCTAGCCAAAGGCAAATACCATTTTTCAGAGACCGTTATAACATTGTCGCTACACTGAAGTAGCAAGCTAGAGCTAGATTAACGCAGGTAGACATAAGGTTCTAAAATAATCCTTTGACATGCTTAAATCTAATGTTTTTAGCTAGCTACAGGCATTTTGTTAGTGTTTCAGCCCTTGGTTGCATATTGTGGCGCCGAATGTTTTCCCCCCCGGTGGGCGTGGTTTTCAGAGTATGACACATTGCGCTCTGCCTCTATAACATAGAGACCGTTATAACGTTGTCGCTACACTAAAGTAGCAAGCTAGAGCTAGATTAACGCAGGTAGACATAAGGTTTTAAAATAATCCTTTGACATGCTTAAATCTAATGTTTTTAGCTAGCTACAGGCATTTTGTTAGTGTTTCAGCCCTTGGTTGCATATTGTGGCGCCGAATGTTTTCCCCCCCCGGTGGGCGTGGTTTTCAGAGTATGATGCGTTGCGCTCTGTCTCTATGACTACTTTTGCTTTTGGAATAGCGTTTTATAGGTCAGCTTAACCGAACATTTTTTTATCATGGCATTCACTTAGGCATTCAGTCTGTGGTAGCAGTAAAAGACACTGCACTTAACAAAACGTTTTCAACAATTTTCGTAATTTCTTGGGAAATACTGTTATCATTGAGGACTTCTGGGCATAGCTAAGCCATATGTGATATGCTGATAGACCTATCTGACATCGTTTCCTGGAGCAAAACAGTAGCGGATAGAGCTGTATTATTGATTTTCTGTCTCTATCTATTGAACACAGATACAATTTAATCATTTATGTAAGTATTACTGCTCAAAATATTTTGGTTATATACGTTATTTTTGAAACCGAGTGTCTTTAAATAGGTTAGTGGTATTATATAGCCTAATGTGGATATTTTACACTGTAATGTAAGCGTTAGTAGTGTAATAGCTTTTGTGAAGCATGCAACAGTGATGACAAGAGTTTTTGGAACATTGCCAAAATGTGGTGGACGATTGAAAATTGTTTTCATATCGTCCCATCCCCATACAAGAAAACATATGAGAGTACAGAGTATAGAAATACATTCAAGAGTTCATTATTACACATTTAGGTACTGTACAGCATTGTGTGACAATATTTTTGCATTATTTTTAAATCTGATATAAATGTTTCATCTTAATCCTTCATAAGGGGCTCATTTATATGCTTTACAATGGACAAAAAGCATTATATTCCTTTTTGGAGAAAATTTGTATATGTTTCTGGACCCCTAGATATTTTAAACCACTGTACTGACAGAAAGCTTGTAATTACCATTTGAAAATGATGCAACAGTGAGTTCCTTGAGTAAAAACTGTTGATTTGTAGTGAAATACGTGAATCTGTTGTGATTTATAGCATTGTATAATTTAGACATTTTGGGTAGATTTGGAGACGCAGGGTACGCTGCTTAGTTTTTGCTTCATAGACCTTTAGTAGTTATCCACCCTTAGATTTTATGAACTTGTGGTCAAGAGGTTTTCGATCCAGGACATGTATACTTTAAAACTTGCTGTATGCAATCTCCCAGTATTTCAATGCACACAAAAAAGAGCAAATTAATTTTAGATTTTGTGTCTAGACAATTGCATTTGTGTGCACTTTATTTCTTCCAAAATTATGAATATAAAGTAATCTAATATTACTAGTATTGTAAATGGTGCAAATGTCTTGCTTCATTTACACCATTTTTCAAATCTCTGTGGTGTTCACATCTGGAGTTATAAAGCTTTAAATAGGGTTCCCCTAAATGGACATGAATTGGCCAGATTTGGCATATGCGCTAAGTCGTTAAGAAGAAAGAGAGCACTGGTGAGCTCAGAAATAAAAAATAGCCAGATAAGCCAATGATAAAAATTGTTAAAAAGTATTTATTAGATTGAAATCTTTTTCTACAATTGTATTATTTCCCACAATCTGTATAAAAAGTGTAAACATACATGTTTAATATCATTCAAAATATACACCTTCCTCCAAATCCACAGCACTCATGGCATTAGATGCAAAGTATGCCTTCAATGGAATGGAATGACAGCGTTTGTTTTATATACTTTGGGACCGTGGACTTGCCATGATATGTATTCTGTGGATTGAGCTAATTCATATTTCCTACCATTAATGTTTTGACAAATTTATACATATGAGGTGTAAGTGGGAGGGGCTAGATGGATGTTCCTTCAAACTAATGATCTCCTCCTCAGACTCATCCATCTTACTTCTCAATATTCTACTTTGCATGAATATAGTAAATGCTCTTGACATAAACTGTTAAGTTATTGTAGCCAGTCAGTACCTTTATATCATTTTAAAATAGCAAAAGCACAAATTCACATACCTTGCTATGCAAGTAATCAAGACATATACTCACATTTTCTATATAGTTTCTGAAGGTCTTGGACCAAGTGAAAGCAGGTGTTAACATTATAGTCATGCCTTCTATTTCTCTACATTTTTTTTGCATACATGAGAAATGCCCGAGTATATGTAAGATTTTCCTTCAGAAACTCAAGCAGCTGGTCAATGGTTATGTGGGGTCTGGAGTTATTTTTTGTCTACCGAAATTTACTGTTGAAGAAAAGTTTTCATTTACAGCACACAAAACCTCCATGGGTGAAAACAGAATCTGGGTCCTGCTGCTGAATCTTGCTATCTAAGCTGATATGTGGTTCATTCCCAAAACCTATAATAATCTGCATGTGAGCCAAGATCGGGGGATGCAGCAGTATGACCCGGCCCCCATTCACTAGATACATTCACTGAGAATATTGGCTCAGTTTAAGTAAAATGTTGAGATTCAGTCACACTTACTGCTGAAGAGCCCTGGTGCATTCTCTGCTTTTATGCATGCTAATATGTGCACTTAAAAATTTCATCTTTGCAGTGCAACTCTGCAGTGTTCTCTGTGAATTGTGTTGACCACCATCTTCATGTAGGAATCGCTGGTGTCTGTCATTTCTGTTCTGAAGTATTTTGGATGCATCTTTTTTACAAAGCTGGAGTTTTAAATATTCACATTAAAGATCCAGAGTAGATCTGCAGTTTTTTTTCCCTTTGTTGCCTCTGTGAAAACCATTTAACCCCTGTGGAATTTTTCTCGATATCCAGTTGTTCACTTGTGATCAACAACGACTCCTGATGTAACATGCTTATATATGATTAGCATTTTATAATAATGCATTCCTTGCATCTTGTGCCAACGCTGACTTTTATTTGTCATATACTGAATCAGACTCTTCACTGTAGGCTGTGGTGCTACCAGTATGGAGAGGGAAAATGATATCTTCAGCAAATGCGTCCATGTTGGCTCTCCTCGGAGGCACAGAGGGGTAGCACAATATATATGCTAATGTAGTTTGTATCTGTGGATGAAAATGATTATATCTGGATGGGGGTGGGGGGGAGCTGGGGATGTAGGCTGAGGAATGTCTTCTAAATCCTGACACAGCTGTTTCCCTGTTGGAATCCTGCATTAAGAGCCTTTTCTCATGTTCCCTGATTGCCTGTATTTACCCTCGTACTGCGGGTACTTGCTTCTTCCTTCCTCAGGCAGTACTATTCAGCACCATAGCCCCATCTTAAACTGATCTGTTTTCTCAAAAAAGATATTTTCAACCATGTCTAATATGCTATAAGTATTTTAAAGTAGTGCTCCCTCCCCACTTGCCCGATACATTGTTTAAATATGTAGTATATTTGCATATTCTGTGTTCTGTTCTTACATATAACAGATAATAGAAACATCAAGAGAAATTAGTTTGAGGTCTCTTTAAAAATACATACTGTGCCTTATTTGTGCGAACCAAAAGAACAGGACACTAAGGTGAGAAGATGCCAGTGCCAGTAAGGTGCCAGTATTGCCAATATTGTGCGTGTGTGTGCATGTGTCTGCATTACGTGTGTGTGTGTACGTGTGTTCATGTGTTTGTGTGTGTTTTAATTTGTCAAAACAACAGGTGGCCTATTGGCCCACTGCATGGATGGACCCCACTGTCTGTTGGCTGGCAGCCCCAAAGAGGGTGGTGCATAATTGGGCATGGCATTCCCTGTGGTGGGCTCAGAGCAAATGGGATAGACTTTTAAAAAATTTTGAACAATGCATTTGAAATGAAGGTGAACACATCTGACATCTTTATAACTGTTGCTGTCATTACAGGCCAATACTAAAAAAAGGGAGCCAAACCTTCAAGCATTGGGCAGTATCTGAGCATCAACTGAGACTCGTTGGCAAGGAGACTGGTGAGAGTAAGACAACCACAGCCGGTACCAACCATGAATGGATTGCTCTGCAGGAAACAGCCATAAGAGCCATAACAGAACGACAAGGAGCTCGACCCCCATGGATTGTATTTATGCCATCAACCTGCCAGCCCTCCTGAATGCTAGGCTTACAGTAGAGAGAATTTCGTACTAAGCAAGGTGTCTTTTTTTCATTTAATTTCTTACAGGCAGCAAGGGGGCTCTTTGTGTCGCATGGCACAAGTATTTTTAGCATCCACCTTTATATATGCCACAGAAACCGCACTGATGAACCACTTCAATGAAACAACATAATTACAGGGTCAGAAAAAAAAAACAACTCAGCGTGAGCAGCAGTTCACAGATCCAAAAGGAAATCTTTTTTCAATTGAGTTGCACAGAGAGTGTATCCTGATCAATAATTTTTGAAAGGGTAAAGTGATTACAGTTCCGTTATTGAATTGTAGAAGTGACTATAACACAGGAGTCCATTTATGTGTTGGCCATAAAACTGGTTTAAGAATGGCAACTTTCCAATAAGTGGGAGCTCTCCAAATGGACCTGTCCATTTAGATAATTGGTTAATCTTGGTGTATTTCCATTTGACTAATGTATAATATATAAAAATAAAGTTAAATGCTGAGATTTAGATTAATGGAAGCTATCTGGGCAGACAGTGCAATGTGTTATTTTGTCCTGTAAAGGAAATAATAATCACATCCTGCTTTTAAACGTGAAAAGGAGCTCAGATGTGAAGGGATGCTGGAAAACAAAATCTGAGAACATGCTAAATGCAAGACTTCGTGAATGTTCATCTCAGCTACATCTCTTCCTTCCCTCATTCTTTTCTCTCCTTTGCCCACTATAATGGACACAATGCCTACGCCTTAAACCGGCCTTGCATATGTCTGTACATCATGCTATAGCCATGTTACCACACTCATTACACAATGTACAGGAATGCCCACAAGCGTGAACATGTAGCATACTGTTTGCACATCATGTGTGAATATAAGTGACCTAATGGCATTTGACGATGGGTGGCAGGAGGCTGTGAGGACAGGGCCTGCATGGGTGTTGGAGCAGCAGACCTCATCCAACTATAGAAACTTCATTTTCTACAAAGATCATGCATTTTCATCAATGTTCAAGTGATGTTATTGGACAAGTTAAAATGGATTTTAAACTGACATAAGTGCACCTCAGAGGAAAAGCTGGCAAGTCAAATAAAGTGAATGAAACTCCTAATATACAGAACTGACATATGAGTATATTTTAAAAATTATTTTATTTGGTTACTTGTCAAGATCTACCATGCTGCATTTTTTGATTCAAGACACATCCTTGAGTTTTGAATAAAAAAATACAGACTTGTTTTGATGTCAGTACCATGCCATACTATGGAGGATTCCAAATATCCTCCATAATATGGATCCCTTTGTGGTATTTGTCACATGAACAAACTAGTATAATCCATTAGCATTTTGGTGCAGAGCACATATCACCGAGCAGTAAAGATACTCCCAAAACCCTTAATGGAATACATGGCTTCATTATCATAGTATATCATCTTTATAAAGCATTTATAAGCAGGAATTTTGTATGTTGACCTTAAAGGGACATTTTATCATGCCATTGTTCACAGTGGATACTTTTACTTAGAAATGATTATAAGTATGTCGGGACATAGCAATGAAGGCAAAATTCTTTACCAAGGCTGTAAGATTGTATACCTGAAAGTACAATTTATTTGTCCTATACCAATCTATCATACATATTGCCCAAGATTTTTTTTGAAAATATTTTAAGTTTTTTTTTTTATATTCCCTGAATAGTTATCCTACCTTATCTTAGTGAGAACATATTTTGGGGTAGTAACCTTTTAATTATAATAATAATAATACATCTATGAATGGGACTTAAGCAGTGTAAGTACACTTTGATCTGCAATAAATTTTGGTGCACCAAAGGGCTGCTGTGTATTATAGCACCTTCCAGGCATTAAATTAGCATTTCATTGGAAGGCATGTTACTTCACTCTTTCTTAGAGGATGATGTTAGGAGTGCTCCGTGTACATTCAGGGCTTTTACGCAGAAATTGGGACGATTAAGTCAAGAACGTTTCAGCTGACACTCACTATAGGATACAATGTCTACAACATATTTGTGTGAAACTTTGGTTGGTGCGGACAAAATTGCATGGGGTGAATATTTCTACAGTCCTTCATCAGATTGCCTTATATACCTGTCCATCTCCCTGAAGCATAGCCTTAACAAGCTTCCCTTTTAATTATCCACTCTTGCCAAAGCTTCTAATGGACATGTTAAGTCTTTCTTGCAGCACATGCGAGAGGCTGGTGCAGTATCACAGAAAGCACTTATTGACTTGAGGGAGCCAAATAAATACTGCATCCTTTTCTGAAGTGATTTATCAAAGCAGTAATTCATTTAAATGCTGATTGAGCAGCAGAGCTGTGCAGCGTGGTGGCCATATGGTGGGTGTTCAGGCTGTTGAAGGAGGAAGGAAAAAGTGGGAGACATGGAAAAGGAACTTAACGAATCCTCCCAGCCCTTGGCCAGCTTTTTCTTTGCTGTTTCCTTTTAAATGTGACTTTCTCGGCCGCTGGAGGAATGGAAGAAGTCCTTTTATTAACTTTTTGGTAATTTAGTCTGAGTTGGAGGAACATGCCTGTCCCAGAGTGCCTGTGGAAGGCCCAGGGGGCATCACTGATTAGTTCACACTGGTCTGCTGACTTCAACAGACTCAAACACCTAAGCACAAGCCTGCACTACCACAAATATAGGAATAGAAATAACTGGGGGTCCAAGCAGCAGAGGCCCTATGCAGTCCACCATACTGGATTTTCTGCCTCTTTGGATTTTCTGTAAAATGCTTAAATGGCATCTCCTCCCAGACCATTTGAATTGTCGACATGCACACTTGACTCATTTGACAGTGGGCACTGTTTAGGTTTCTTATAGGGATGAGTGCCCCAGACATACCCTTATGCTATTTTTCTCCCCTTTTAGCAATTTGGAGAGGTTCCATAAAATCCAGACAGTTTCTGAAAATCATGAAAAGTGGCAATGTTTTATATGAACTATGTGTGGCATGTGATGAGGCATAATACAGTATAAGAATGTGTCTGAAAATTTGAATATTCACAAATCCATACACTATTATATTAGCTTGTCAGTACTGTGCTATTGTGTAGCCACAATTGCAATACTCCATATCAGTCATTCATTATTTGATGTTTTTATACCGTTAGGTGCATACCTAATAGGCTACATATGCAAAGGTCACTTAAAATAGTAAGAACTGATACTTTATATCCATACTTTATGTGACTAGTGATAGCTATCATATATTTGTACTATGTCCTGAAATGTAAACTTCCCACAAAAATAAAATATAAAGCTTTTTGCAGCTTGAAGTTACATTTATTATTGTTATTATTATTATTAACAACAACATCAATAATAATAATAGCTGTCTGCTGAATAGCACGTTTAGAATTCAAGAGTATTTTACTAACAGCTCACAAGTTGAATACTTTGGCAGAAACAATGAGTCATCATACTGCCACAGAGGAAATTTACTCAGAGAAAAATCTGTCATCTAAAACCAAAATCAATTCTTGATTTAGATTCTCGAATGCGTCAGTGACAGTAACTGCAAAAGTTGGGTAAAGCTGCACTCTCCAGATACACAACCCAGCTTGTTGAAAACTGACACCAAAGTGTAAGAAACATAAATGCTAAACCAAGGCTTACCAAGCTGCCATTCTGGATTTGAATAGATTTAAGCCCAATATAACTTCCACACAGACAGGGGGCATGCAACAGGACTGCTGTCACTATAGCCTTTTGCTTCCAGGAACCGGATGCAGACTGACGAGTGCTTTGGGTGATTCTGTAAAGCTGTAAAGAGACTCCTACAAATGCTGAGGGCAGATTTTGCTGTGCATTGGAACCCCATGTACTTATAACTCTAGTATTATCTTTGATCTGTGATACATTTCACATATATAACACTGAACAATTTTTATGTCAAAAATTTGAGAAAAATACACAATTCCCTTTTTGTAATAAAAAGCCAGTAGGGGGCTATTTGCAATATATTGACTAAGTCTATACCCCTGAGTCCACTTAACATAAAACCAAAAAGCTGATTTAGTACTACACTACCATCTTCCCTGATACAGCAACCTCAGCGAAGCAAATTTCTCTAGATGGATTACATTCATAGATTTAACCCCAAGGTTAATTTATTTTAAGTAATATCATAGTAAAATTGGTATAGTTGGCTTCCTTGCTAGATTGTTAAATTGCTAATCATTTGTAAGACTTGTGTTTGCTAGCTTGCAAGACAGCTAAAATCAAATTATTGGTCAGACCAATCCAAGATTAGGTTAGCTAGCTATCTAGGCTATTTATTTAATACTGCCATGTACAGTATTAGAAAAGCAAGTTCTTTGCCTGGATTTGGGTGGTTCTATTCAGCTGAGGGGATTTTTCTTAGCAGGCTGATCTACAATCATGTACCTTACTGACCTTCACCTTTAGTCTGGAGCTAAAATAAGCAATTGTGATTTTTCTCTAGTTTCAAGTTTGTATATACTAATCTCTAAAAAAAAAAATATCTACAGCAACTTTTGGTTGGGAAAAAATTTGAAACATCACATTTTTCTGATTCCAGTGAACTGTAATTTGTCATTTTCTAAGGAAAACCTAACACATCTGATAAATATTTAAGAATTTCACCCATACATTGTTGGCATTGATGCATCTATATTGTAGGTCCACTGTAATCAGTTTTGAAATCCCACTTTTTTGCTAAGGTCTTATGTACAGTGCGGTATTATTCAGTGTTACGAATGGGTGTTTTTTGTAATTACGATGAATAAGAGACGTGCCGTCTTTGGATTTCGAATCCCCAGTCGAATAGTCACAGCTAGCTATGACCTGCTTGCCAGTGTAGCCTACATGTTTTCTGGTCACCGGAAAAAACTTGTTTGAACAACAATATTTTTTACATGTATTTTTATAAAACAGAAAACCCGACCCTAAAATTTGCACGGGTGATGATGCGTTTCCCTCCAACGACAGTGATCACATGCGGAGGGAAGCGGCTAATTTTAAAAATCGTATTACAGTTATATTCTGCCAAATTGGCGATTTATATGTTGTTAGCCTATTTGATTATTAGCATTTATGACATTATGCATGAAGAATAAACTGTCAAATTTGTGTTTGAAAGATTGCCAAAACAGGTTTGACCTCCCTACTATCTGTTTATTGTTAGCTTTTCATGACTCATTCTCTTCATACAGACATACTGTTTATTCTAAATACATTTATATTGCAACAATGTGTTGACTAGAATGCCGAGCCATAACTAAAACATAACTTACTCTGACAGTCTAAAATCTCACAAATATTTCATTAGGACAATGGGCTGGCAACCTTTGTCGGCTCGTGTCTAATAAGCGCCATCTAGCGAACATTTCACATTTGAAGGCTAATGTGACATATGACCCAGGCCGCGCAGAAAGTTATTTCAATGCCAGGAAATGGTCCGGCGCAGGGATTTGGATGTGAGATCAAAATGTGTGACAGACAATCAGCTTTTATTTCATAGTATTTATATGTTGTACAATTTTACGGGTCCTTCTATTTTCAGCTGTGCAAAAGTAAGTTAATGGATGACTGACAAATGTTTATTGTTGATCAAGTGTTTCCTTTTGCATGGTTTGTTCATAAAACACAAAAACACATAAAAGAGCAATGTGTCTAGTCTTCTGTGGTGATAGCATTTTGAGTTAGAGGCATACACCATCATGAAGGCCAACTATAGCCGCGTTTCCACCGCAGGAACTATACCCCGGGACTAGGAACCTTTTGAGGAACTCAGTGCGTTTCCACCGCAGGAACTAGGGTCTAAATTTAGTTCTGGGGGCTTTGTTTTACCCCCCAAAAGGTTCCTGCTCGGGGGGTAGTACTTTCCGAAAGTACAGGAACCTTTTGGGTGGAGCTTGCAGCGCTGAACATTTCTGATTGGTCGAGTACTCGCAGCACTTTTGTCTATTTTCAGGTGCCATGTTTAAAAATATGCAGGCGCAACCCGATTTATTTTCATAATAACTTCAAATCAAACTTGTATGTTATGCGGCGCAGTAGCCTACTTTTGGTTATAGCCTGCAAACGTCTTGGAATTATAACGTGTGCTCTTCTGTTCTTTTCTTGCTTTAGTATTCGTTTTATAAAATGCTAAGCATTCGTGCTGGGACAGCATATTACGTACCAAAACATTCAAACGGATTAATTTGGTTGCTGAATATTTTCTTCCGGATTTTCTTTGTTAGCCCGTTGTAATTGACTCGAAACGTTTGATACAGTTATGTGAGGTATGCGGTAGTTCTGCGTAATTCACATTGGTGATACAGTAAAAGCAAACTGGAAATCACCTTCCGCACTTTTTGTCATGGTAAAATAACAGGTTAATTCTAGTAATCGTACCTTTAGCTTTTTCAGACTGCCGTAATTTTACTCTGCCATTCTTCAATTCCACAAAAAGACCAGGAAGACTAATTTATGGTGCATGGTTCGCATCTGGAGGGCACACTTCGCTGCTCGGCTAGCCGTAACTTCGAAGGAAAACAAACGGTGGCTGTACCACTACTAATTTAAATTTTCACGGAAGTCCGAGTTTTCGTTCTATTCTTGTCATTTTGCGATTAGCCTATATAGAATTGACGATGAGAAAGTAATCAAACAGCAAATTGTTTACAACGTGTGCATGTTTTCTGCTGTTGTTGCCAGTTATATTGGAAATGTGAATGCATTCTGTCGCTTCGGATGTCAAGACATGAAAGCGAATGTTCGCATAAAAACATAATGAATGTGTTTGAGAGGATATATAAAACAGTTACAATCTATTACTATTGGTCTGTTATATCCTATTTGTTGCATAACGGTCCAAGTTCAACTACCAACGACAGTTTTGCTTGACAACGGTAAAATATGCCCAAACGGCTGCAGAAGAATATTTCAATTCCATGTGATTAAATCTATAAAAATCAATAAATACAAAAGTAACCATATATAGTCATTGTTGGTAACCCGTTGTATATAAGTGGAATAAACTCCTCCGGGCTTTCCCGGTTATTAGAAAATAATGTAGGCTACTTCGGTGGTAGTATGGGGTTACAGAAGAAATCATATGACAGATGGACCGACGAAACGTCGCTTTTTCTTACATCAGTGGGCTAATTTGCCTAATCTTCGCGGGACTTTAGACCCCGGTGGAAACGCAGACAACCATTGGCTGAAGGAACCTTTTAGTTCCTGGTAAAGTAGTTCCTGGGACTGAAAGTTCCGGGTAATTTTGGTGGAAACGCGGCTTATGACTGAAAAACAGCTTATGCTATAAGGTGATAGGACAGGCAAATTCATTAAAAAGGATAAGGCAGAAACTAGGGATATCAAATACAGCAGTTTGGAAAGTCTTGACCAGAAAAGAAACCACTGGTAGACTCAGAAATACGCACCATACAGGTCGGCCAAAGAAGACAACTGTAGTTGATGACAGACAAATCCTAAGAGCTGTGAAGAAAAACTCTAAAACAATGTTCAGTGAAATCACCAGCAGTCTCCATGGGGAAGGGGTGAAAATATTGCAAGCCACTATATGCTGAAGACTTGGAAAGGACAATTATAGAGGCTACATTGCAAGATGCAAGCCTTTCATCTGCAGCAAGAATCAAAAGGCCAGATTACAGATGAGCCAAAACAGTTCTGGAACTAATTTTTATGGACCGATGAGACCAAAATAAATCTTTACCAAAGTGATGGTAAGTCGAAAAGTGTGGAGAAAGGAACAAATTATCTTTGAAATATGCAGATGTTGTCCTGGCTTGGGCATTTACATTCTGGTAACAGTTGACCCAACAGGTTGCTCTGCCTATCAATGAATTTGGTGATTTTATTGATAATTGTATCTTTAATCTATTTTACATGTTAGATAAGTGAGGTGTTTTAACTGTTGATGTTGCTTGTGTTCTGTATTCAGAGGGCCAAACATTAAACAAGGGTGTTAGCAGTTAAAACGGCTGGATTCAGAAAAATGTCACATTAAACACATTTTACATCTGCCAGCTCTCTGAGCTGATGAAATGTACACCAACGCATTACTTAAAACCTTGCTATACTGACAACTGAAAAAGAAGAGAAAATGGAGTTCTCAAAGCATGAACGACCAGAAAAGAAATACATATACATTGTTGTTTCTTTGCGTACCATGAATTTGTCAAAATGGGATTCTATGTGCCTGCGATAAGTGACTTAACTTGATGATTGTGATCAAAGGAAGCAGCATCTCCAAATATATTTTGGTTTGGAAAAAGCCTTTATGGTTCTCTACTGTTTGTCAAAAATAATCCAGTTACCTAGCACGTTTTAAAAGGAAAAACTTGTGGATTTGGCAATTACTTGTAAATTGGTAAGAAATGTTTTATTGTAACAGACTGTTTAGTCTACCTGTAAATAAATAGAAAGGTTGGCAATACAATTACAGTATATTAATGTGTATATTAATAAGTATACATACACATACAGTATATTAAGATATGAAGCACTGCAGTTTTAGGAAACAATAAAGCTAAATTTTTAGCTAAAGTTTCCCACCATCATTATAATTTCCTTCTCTGGGCATATGTTTCAGGCATGGTTTGCCCACTTTAAAAATCATGGCTCCGAATATGTGTGGTTACGTTTTGTCCTGCTTTAATGGTATGCAGCAGTAGGCTGTCAGGGGCATGGAAGGTTTGCATTATGGGAAATAGTTTTTGTGGTTTCACTTGATTCATTCATGAGAGGTGCATCCTGAACTTCTCGTCACAGACATAATGACTCGGATGTCAGTATGAGCACTTAACCTTTAATAATAAATGAATTTGTGCTCTATCTTGATAATGTCTTGTGAGAACACTCCATTCAACCATGAACATTTGTCTTACAAATTCATGTTTGTACATCAATTTCATGATTTTCAGATGTAAGATTTATGGTGTATGGTGACATGAACCATACATAAATGATTACATAAAAACCATTCTGCTGAAGGTGAAACACAACTCATCCCTGGCATATTTAAATCTAGTGCACTCATTTACACAATTAAAACATAATAATAATAATAATAATAATAATAATAATAATAATAATAATAAAACTGTGGACTGTACACTTCTAGGAGGTTTACAATGAGTTAAGTTAATACAATAACCCAAATCGTAATCCCTTTTTCTGGGTACAATTCTGGTTTTTGGTTTAGTTACAATACTGGTTTTCTTTCCCTCCAATTCGATTTGAACATCAAAATAGTGAAAATATCGATAGAGCATCTAGAACAAGACCACAATTTTTTTCCAGATGAAAATCATGGAATTTACTATCCCAAGTTTCCTAAAATGTTTACTAAATATCTAAAATGCCAACGTGAAATGTGCACAAAAATTTTATTTGTGTTTGATTACAAAACAATGATTATTTGACTTTAGTCCATGGGCAAATTTTATTTTATTTTATTTATTCTATGTTTTTAAATATTTCATTTGAGTCTAAAGTAAATACTACCATAAAAATCAATGCACATTAAATGATACTGTTACAACAATGTACTGGTGATTTGAAGGGCTGATTAGAATTCCAATAGAGTCATCTGTTTCAATTGTTTTATTCTTTTGAAATTAATGCCCATCATATTATTTCCATGGCTCCAGGCTCTTCAAACACTATTACCATTTTATTTGCATTGCTTGGTTAGTGATTAGTTGTTAGATGGATTATCATTTTAACATTCTTTGTCCCCTTTTCTCCCCAATTTGGAATGTCCAATCGTCCACTGTCAATTGGAAGAGCATGGGCCAGCATGGGATTCGATAGAGATGAATGAGATGCAGATACCGCTCACTGAATCGTCCCAAACCCAGGGTGATGCTCCTGCTGATTTGATCCAAAACTGTGAGGCCCATCCATGCACTAGGGCTAGAACTGTGTAACTGGATGAGCCACTAAGCAGCCTGATGGATAATGGCCAGCAGCCATACCTCCATGCACTCTGGTCCTGCCGAATGGCTGAAGCTAAGCAGGTGCGGGCTTGGTTAGTACTTGGATGGGAGGCCACCAGGGAATACTGAGTTGCTGCTGGAAGTGGTGTTGGTGGGCCAGCAGGGGGCAATCTTCCCTCTGGTCAAATAAACCCCAATGCCCCAGCGCAGTGACGGGGACACTGTGCTGTAGGAGATGCCGTCTTTCGGATGAGACGTTAAACCGAGGTCCTGACTCACTGTGGGCATTAAAGATCCCATGACACTTATCGCAAAGAGTAGGGGGTTCCCCGATATCCAGGCTAAATCCCATATCTGGCTCTCGCAAACTTGCCACCAAAACCATCCCCAGATTTAATTGGCTAAATAAATGTTCTCTCCCTCTCCACCTTCGCTAATGTGTGGTGAGCTTTCTGGCACAAAATGGCTGCCGTGCATCACCCAAGTGGGTGCTACACATTGGTGGTGGGTGAGATGAGTTCCCCTTCACTGTAAGGCACTTTGAGAGTTCGGAAAAGTGCTATATAAATGTAAGGATATTCTATATATATAATAATTTCATATTCGTACTGTAGGTGGGTTTCCATCTAACATTCAGGCCATTAATGTGTTTAAGGGAAAGCAGTATGCCAAACCAGTATACATTGTTGGAGACGGATTGATTTTAAAATAAATATTCATATGTATTTAAATTTATTCAACTGCACTGATCACATGACTCTGCTGGAGCTGTGCCTTTGTCTCTTCCTTCCAGTTATTGTGAGTAGCCTTTTGAGGTACTCTTCTCCACAAGTTTTTTAGAGACTGGGCTGTTCCGATGGGAGATGAGCGACAGGACTGGGATTTCCCAGCTGCCACTCAGCTGCACACTCCCCGGTGTGCTGGGTGGCATTATTTGTCTAATGCCAAAGCACATACAATTCCCCTACAATGTTGCACAACAGACAATATTAAAGAGGGCAAGAGGGAATTTAATGCTATTGTTGGACTGAGCTATAAATTTTACTGACATGTGCATCACATCATTAATGAGGTATCACGCCATCAATGAGCAGCTAATCTCCAGTGCCTGTTGCAAGATCCTAAACATAATTTCCTGTTTACCATGTGGTACCTGCAACATGTTTCTGTTCGTTGTGCAATTGTTTTAAATAAGAAATTGTTGGAGACTGCTCACTCATTGATGTTCTAAAAGCAGTGCAATTTAGAACTTTAATTCATTTGACAATAGGGATTGTTCCCTGACTCCCTGGCTAGCATATACTAAAGGAGATTTCAAACAACTAGCTCAGAAATAGGTGTCATAATCTTCCTTAAAAGCGGGTGGACGTGTTTGGATACAGCAGCCAGCATGCTTAAATTTGCACTTGAGAAGGTGTACATGAGCAAGTTAACCTACTCTGTATGACTATGCATTCCATTGCCATCATATGGAGCACAGCAAGATGACCTTTTGCCTGCCAATGACCCTTCAATTTGTCCAGGGCTGTTTTCATTTTTAATTAAATTATGTATTGAGTGATGGGCGATCGTCTTCCCAGATCACCTCCGATGCTGTGAATTGCTCCACAAAAGCTGAAGGCTCGCAACGGAGGTGTGAAAACTGACTGAAGAGAAGTGAGATTGTGGATGATCTGCAATTAATCAATGATTGATGCCATTTCAATGATGAACTACTGGTCAATTGCAACTACTATTTTATGACTGGTTTTGAAAACTGAAGACTGATGTGAAGTGGGCTCTTGTCTGATGAGAGCGCAAGACAGGAGCATTTCTCAATGAGGGGAGCATGACTAAAAAGAAAATTTGACTCAGGGAATCATTGATTACTGAAGTGAACAAATCAGGATTTTCTCCTTCATGCTCGAGGCAAGGGTGCTCCATTATGCCTGCGTTGCAAACCAATCTACATGTTATCGTTCACTTATATTTTTCATTATTGAGAATGCTGCCATTAATTTATGCATTTAATGAGCATCCTTGGAGAACTATGCATGCAGCTTCATGACTGTGGTTTTGCGAATAAACAATGCATTGTTTAGCAATATGAACAGTTTTTACATACTTTATCACTGCATTGCTTGCTACCTGTTTGGTTCGTTATATCTCATCCTCTATAGAAATTATCTGAAGGTATTTCTAGGATTGAGGGCAGGTGTAGTCTGGTCTGCTCACCATGCACTAAGAAAGGTCCAAGGACAGAATCATTTGCACTGACACATTTTGAGCAAGTTTTTGCACCAATGTGACTGAATAAAACTGGTTTTAATTGCATATACATACGTCTGCAGTGCGTGGGTGTTTTTGCAGTAGAACGAGTCATTTCTACTGGCCTACGCACCTGCCTACACCGGATTTCATAAGGGCCAGTGAGTTTAGCCATTTGAAATATATTCTCAATATAATCAGTTATAGAATACAGTACAAGGACAAGCTTGGTACATTTATTTATTTAGACATTGCAACCCTTTCAGTATAATTCTTGTTTCAACCAGGGACCAACTGATTTCTTTTAAAGTTTCTGATATTTCTACTATTGGATGATGTATTTGGTGCTGTTTTTCAGATCTGCAGCCATGACACCTCTGGTCTTCAGTCGCTCTTGGCTGGGAAGTTAATGTGCGGGGCTCTGGTGAATGCAAGGTTGACATTGCATGGGGAACAGTAATATATACATTTTAGTGTCATCTTTGTGCATTTTATTTTAGTGCAGTTAAAAATCTTATTTGCAATCTATAAGACATTAATACATTAAAAAGGTGCATCTTAATTGCCACCTTGTCACTGCTCCCACCCTGGCACAATACCGATGATCGAGGTAGTTCTCCCATTGCGTGTGCCCTGAGGTGGCAGTGCTTGGTCTATTTGGTTATTCTTTTTTGGCTTCAAACCCTTTTTTATCTCTGCTTATGTGTAGTGTTCAGCTGAGACAACATTTGTTGTCTCCATAGTTTCTGTTTAGGCATTTTGTTGACACCGCCATTTCTAAAAACAATTCTCTTTCTAGTATCCCCCTCTATCAGAGTAATATTAATTTCTGGCAGTGAAAAGTT
The DNA here is from genome assembly GCF_013347855.1 of Anguilla anguilla. Taxonomy (NCBI): domain Eukaryota; kingdom Metazoa; phylum Chordata; class Actinopteri; order Anguilliformes; family Anguillidae; genus Anguilla; species Anguilla anguilla. The sequence goes on along the minus strand of NC_049203.1, from coordinate 34,816,073 downwards.
ATGTTTCTTAAATTTTCTTAGTTTTGCTGGCATAATTGCCCTTCAAGCTGGCTAAACCTGCCTCTCTGAAAAATGTCTATAAGTAGAGAAGTGCATAAGCTCAGGGCACACATGAATAAACACATGCTAGTTTTCGCTCATACCCTGTGTGTGCTCATTACCCTTACTCTCAATGACCTTTGTGTTTTATCTCCAGTATGAATGCATTTCTGATTACTCTGTGCCAATGTAGACTTAATGCAATAATATGGATTTTTATGTTTATAATGTAAACACGATTTAAAATTATGCCCCTAACAAAAAAAAAAATGAATAATTCAAGCATTTAGCATGTGAAAGAGGGTAAAATTTTGCACTAACTTATATACATTTATCAAACTATTAAAAAAAATTTCTGGGAAGGCTATCATGAGCTATTATCATGGATAGAAAGGCCACAATCTCACAGATAATCAAATCAAATAAACCACCTTGATGTGTGAAGTTCTAGGAGAGAGTTCTTCCAAAGTCCCATTGCAATCCTTCTTTTCAGTAGATGCGCAGTTACACAGTCTTCCGTGGCGACTCCCATTCCCCTTTTAATAATACAGCTCATTTACAGTAGGACGCTGTTGCTAGTAAGCTGGGAGGATTCATGTTGTTTGATCTTCTGTTCTTTAACTTTTTTACATCTTGCTTGTTAGGTACCATTACAGTTCTGGTCTAAATAAGTCATTTTTTATTAACAATACTGGTTCTATGTAATAAATAGGGCCACAAGAAAAGAGAATATTTCTCTCTTGACTTTATCCTACTAGCCCTCCCCTGCAATTGATTTGAAAATTTTGTTGCTTGGTTACAAGGCAATATTGCTTCCTTTTTATCCTGGGGGGCTTGCTCTGCTGTCTCTACCCAGACCCAGCTAGTGCATTGAGGGTGTTGCCCTTAAGGTAACTCTGAACTACTCCAGACTGCTGCATTTTATGTTTTCCACTCTCCTTTCTAAGCATTGTGACTGACAGGTTCTTGACTGACAGGCCTCTTCTGAATGCAGGCCAGCTAAAAATCAAAGTTGCTGTTTTATCTAGCTTTTTGCGGCAAATTATTTGTGTAATGTTGCTTCTGAAATGTTTATGTTTACGGACATATGTTTTGCATAAATAATTAAGCTCTGTAATCAGCTTTTTAATCGGTGAATTGACAGAATTATTTATGTTGACGAGCCCAGCTTTTCATTTCGATTTTCTGGAGACAGAAGGTGAATGCGCGCACATGTGCACAAATGCACACGCTCGCCTCGTTCAGCACAGCTTGAGCGTTTTCAGCGCAGAACCCCTGCGACATGTCATCGCAATAAAAGATAAATGAGAGGGGGCGTGCAGTGTCTTCAGCAGAACACCCTCGATCCTGAGCTAGTAGCAGACTCTGTTTTACAGTACCTGCTCCTCGTGTGAGTCTGGAAGCAGCTCTACCACAGTGCCTTGAAGAGAGCCAATGGGAGGGGTGGGAGGGAGAGAGAAAGAGAGTAGACAGACAGAGAGAGAGAGAGGGAGAGAGAGAGAGGTGCTGCTGCCTCCTGGTTGGCTGAAGTGCAGGGGCTGACTCAGTGGATCTGGAGAGGCAGCGTGTGACAGATGCACTTCTCTCCCCAGCCCTCACCATCAGACCAGCGGCTCCCTGCCATTGGCTCCGTGCAGTGGACCGGCAACGCAGAGAGCGCTATAACAGCATGTCTGCCTCGGCGAGCGCCGCGTTCCCTTCTTCAGCCGAGGACGGCCGCAGAAAGAGCGGGAGCTCCCGCACTTCAGGCAGAGCGGAGTGAGCCGGCGGCAGAGCAGCACAGAGAGACCGCGCTGAGAACGCCTGAGAAGGGAACCGAGCGTCGCAGAGCCCCGAGCCCATCGCCACTCCGGCTTTCCCTGTGATGTTCCACGCTCTCTGAAGACACCCCCTCTCCTCTCCTCCCCTCCCCACGCTGAAATGAGAGAAACTCCCCCACTGATTGAGCAAGAGGACTGACCCATGGCTTCGATCACAGAAAGGGGAGTGCACTTCTGTTGATAAGTGGAGTTGCGGACCTCCCCCTACCCTTCACTCGGGACAAAGTTCGCTCTCGCCCATCAGTCCGGACTGAGCGCACCTAGTGCCTGGAAGCAGCAGATCTCCCATGGCTTGTTACTACATCGTCATCAGCTCCACGCACCTCAGCAATGGCCACTTTCGGAACATCAAAGGAGTTTTCCGAGGCCCACTCTGCAAGAATGGAAACAAGAACTTGGTAACTACTCCCGCTTCCTCCTTAACATGCACTGTGTACAATCACTATGCCTGAACCTCCCATCTGCTCTGTCTCGAGGGAAAGGAAATAGAGACGAAGGGGACAAAACAGTCTCAGCACACGCATCCTAGAAAGTTCAGTGCGAAGGCATGTGGTAGTGCTAAACTTTCCCTGTGTGTGGGCAGGTGGTTTGAGTGTGAATGTATGCGTGTGCGTGTGGACAGGTGGGTGGGAGTGTGTTTCCATGCCTGTGTAGGTGGGTGTGTTGGTGAATGCATGTCTGTAGTGGTGTATGTGTGTGATTGCACAAATGCATGTGTGTATATGATATTAGGATGCCGTTTGCAGATTTTGTGGGTTGATTCATTTTAATATTCATCGTGACAATGTGTTGAGAGCATTACAGATGGAGAGAATAAGAAATGTTCTGACCAGTGACCGTGTCATAATGCTTGACAGATGGATGGGGATGACTTTAATCCCAATGCAGACAGTCATAAGTGATGTCCCGGGATTGAGCCCTAATAGTTCCCGTAGAGGTTTAGCCCCATGGTTGGGTTTAGCCCCACAGTAATCTCTCTGTTTCCCAACCAGCAACTCTCCCATTGTCCCTGAACACATAATGTATATTAGAACAATCTATATATATATATATATATATATATATTCAGAGTATATATATATATATATATACACACAGAGTATATATACATATATGCTTGGTATAACAACAGGGAGTCTGTTGAAATAAAAGTGGTGCATTCCTCAACAGTAATTTAATGCTTTGCTCCTGAAGCATTGCTTTCACGTCTTTAAAGAGCGATTAAAATTCACGCCTTCACTAATTGCTTTTCTTTGCCCTGCACTGTATATCACCATGAGCAAGGGGCTTTACTGATGGTGGAGTCTCGCATTTAAAGAGAAATGATTCTCATTGGAAAATGATTCCAGATTCCAGATTCTGACAAAGAGGTGGTGTCAATGAGCACCAAGCCGCCCCTTTCCTGGTAAAGCAGTGAAACAGTGGGAGTGTTGGGTGGCACCGCGGTGGAGCAGCAACAGATTGTTTCTCGTCAACAGGAAGGAGAAGGGCTTCCAGTTCCCCCCAGGCTATTGAGCTCGGTGCAATTATCCAACTCAATCTAGCTCTCTCCCACAATGGCTTCACTACATTTCTCTACTGCCGGGGACCTCGTGTCATTTAATGTAGAATTATGGAGGCTGGGAGCTGAGAGGGGGGGTGTTCCCACCTGCCACCGCGTGCTGCCACGGTAAATATACATCTCCGCTCCCGCCGACGTATATTGCGGCCGTAAATCTGGCGGCTCCGAAGCACGGCGAATTGGAGCACGTGCACCTCTGTGAGAGTTACGCTCATCTCTCGCTTTCACTTTTTTTAATGCACTGCCATCTGGCTCTATAGCACGGGGAGGCTCGTGGAGGAAGAAAATCATTATGCGGGGGAAGGTCTGTGCAGTGAGCGCTGTCTGTGAAGAGGCTCCGGTGCCCCGGCGTTCTGGTGAGGAGCGAGGCAGGTGGACTCTGTGCTCCGGTGGTCACCTCACGGTAGCCGACCCGTATTTGCGGTAATGGAGAGACACTCAGTGAAACCCATCCCCTGTAATTACAGCCCCTCTCTCCCCGCCTCGCGGAATCGCTGTGATGCAGCACGCTTGACAAGACAGAGCGGAGGCTGGAGAAACCTGTTGATATAAAAAAGGCACGCTTTCCTCCAGAACATTGTTTGGCGAAAGCTTGGGTTCGGTCGGGCGGGGGGGGGGGGGTTTAGAAAGCCCTCCAGCATGCCGGCAGTGACCGACAAAAGGCGCACATCAAAACGCAGCCTGTTGCTGCCCGTTTGCTCTCGGGGTGCAGAACCTGGGCTCGGTTGTACCGTATCGTCTGAATGTGAGGCTGCGGCTGTGCTGGGGACTTCAGTGCCGCCGACTGCGACAGGCTGACGGCTGAACCAAAAAGGGAACCTTGGTAGGCTTGCGGGGAGAGCTGAGCGCGCCCCTCCTCGGTGCAGCGCCTCACTAAAGGACTCAAACTGTTATCATTAGCGCAAGATTTAATTTCACGTCGCGCGGCTGCTGAGCGCGCTAGACCGAAATTAGACCCCCAACAGCTGTGGAACTGATGTTGCAGCAGCAGGAAGTGAAGAGACCCCCCATCACACACTTCTATTGAGTAGCTCTCCCCTCACTTCCACACAGAACTCACTACGTTCCTGCTTCATTCAACTGCCTTGATTTGAGCTCTTTTTTTTAATGAGGTTGGATAAGATGAGGAAATTATTTTAAATGGCCCATTAACAACACATATTCCACCCTTTCCCTTGTGTATCATTTGTTGTTAAATGAACCCAGGGGCTGTTATAGTTTGCCCGCTTTCTGCAAGCGGTAGTAGTAAAAAAAAAATCAATAAATAAGCAAAAATAGAAGAGCAAGATGAGTCAAATTCATACTGGATTTCTGGAATTTTGACAGGAAATTGCGTTAGCACTCTTGGCCCTGTGACAGAACTCAATGGTTTCAAAGGAAAAAAATAAAAGTGCAGTAGGCCTACTTGTTCAGAGCGAGCCGCGAAAGAACATGCCGTTACAGTCGTCTCCAGCCTCCATCAGATTGCGAGTGAGTGATGGGGCGTGAGGGGTATTTTTCTCCTGAGCTGTCGTGAATATGCATATTGCCGGGGTTATCTCTGCAGCCTTTATCGATTTTCCTTCTGAGTCACGCTCAGGCTACACAGCTCCTGCCAAGTCCAACTTTATTCCCTTAGGGCGCAATGTGATCGGTGATTCGCCCGACACGCAGGTTGTCTTATTACAATTTCACTGCGCATTTCTCCACCCTGTTCCTGTCCCGTAGTTCAACACCCAAAACAAAATGCTAAGATAAGGGTATGTGGTAAAAGTGTAGGGGGCTTGTCACAAACAAACACGTCTTGTGCCGTTTTTCTTTTGAGCGTGGAAATGAACATGAGCGTCATTAAAAGGTGGGCTGGGGGGGAAGATGCCTCTCAACCTCGGTAGCCCCGCTGTCTTGCCACGGTGTAGTCTGACATGGAGCGGTGGTGAAAAATTGCCCACCCTCTCCATCCTCTCTCCTTTGCTGACTTGTCGGGCCTGAAACATCTGCCACGGTAATTTGTAAATGTGGCAGCTTGCTTTAAAAAGCAGAATTATTCCTTCACGCAGTTCCTTATTTTTATTCCTGAAGGCTAGAGCTGAGCCCATATAGCTGTTGCGACGGCCACCACCCATATTGATATTGATATAAAAGCAGTGATTTATATTTGTCAGCGGTGTAAGCTGTCGGAGAGAATTAGTATTTAATTTTGCCTCCTTAAAAGAAAATTCTTGGCACGGGTGCAATAAAAATTTGAAAGATGGCTCTGAACAAGTCAAAGAAACTCTAGTAAGTAATATTTTCATTTTACCGCAGCTGTGATTGAACCTCAACATCGACTCCCTGCATTTATCTGAGTATGGGAGAAGACACCAGGAAACAAAATTGGGTGTTCTTGGCTAAAGGGGTTAATTTAAAAGGTAAACCCCTCCCCTCCTGTGGAGCAACTTGCGCAATTCTGTTCTCTGAGTCCCTCGACTTCACAGCTGCTTCTCAGAATTCACCCCTGAATGCGCTAATTGCAGGCGCCGTTGTTAAAGGAATGCTGAGTTTGAGGTGTGAACATGGCCCTATCACCATGCAAGTCTGTGAAAGCCCGCCTTCTGCTGCTCCCTTGAGGCTGAACAGACAGAGGCTCCGTAATCTCCGTAAGAGAAGACTACTAAGCTGTGTTCTGCTTTTGACAGAAACCAGTTCCCATGAGGTACGGGTGAATCCCGGCAAGTTCAGGACCTCTGTGATAAATTTGGTCCTAATTAATGACAAAATTAAGTGTCCCGATGCTTCCGAAATTAGCCTCTGTTGATTTGCTTTGCACTGTAATTATTGTGGAAGCCGTCTGTGTGTTCAGCATATAACCCAGGTGTAAATCAGAATCAACCTCTTGCATTTTTAAGCACACTGCTATTAATAAAATAATGAACTCTGCAGCAGTGTATCTCTTGCTGAGCTTGCAACTTTATTGATTGTGCCAACTCTGTCCTTCATCAGTCTTAAAAATGAATGGTAAAAGATCCTCTTAGAATGACTTGCTATAACTAGTCCAATGATTGGCGATCATCCAATGACATCAATACAACATTTTCATTCAAATTCACCATTATCTAGGACTACTCAAAATTTATAGTTAGGCCATTAGGCAGGTGGATTGACTTTTTATTCCTTATACTTATTTATCACGCATGACAACTCTCATGTGATAATCAATGTTTTCATGAATTTTTATTTGAGATCTGATGTACTTCACATTTTATGTATTAATAACTACAGCATATTCTTTGCACTTTTCTAAGCTTATGTAATGGTGAATTTTGATGAAAATGTTTTATTGATGTCATTGGCTGATCACCAATCATGGGACTAATTGTAAGAAGTCTTTATAAGAGGACCTTTTACCATTCATCTTTTACCATTCATTCTTTTACCAAGACTGATGCAGGACAAAGATGTCTGAAACGTAAGTCATTACTTCCAATCAATGAAGTTGCAAGCTCAGCAAGAGATACAGTGTTCCTTGTTTTATTATTGTCTCTTGTGCATTGTCTACATAGTCAGGTGTGCAAACCTTTATTCAAGCACAGGGTTATTAACATGTAAAAGAACAATCTCATCATTACATTTGCATTCAGAGTGCATAGCTTACTGTTCTCCCTCAGATACTTATGGCACAGTGTTGATTTACTTCCCTTTCTTAGCTGTAGATAAATGACTATTAGGTTGTCATGGTCCCAAAAGATGCATTATCCAGAAAGATGACTTTTACAAAGCAAACATGAATGTTTTAATGAGATCCAGATTATTTTTTTATTATTGGCTCCTTTAAACCAAGCATAACATTAATATAGGCAGCAATCCTAATGAGTTTAAAAAATATGAACATATTTATAAAATAGTTTATGACTTTTTTTATTTCAAAGTTATAAACAATTTGGAGATCCAGGTAAGACTTCCATTCTCAATGTGTTTGCGCCTCAGTTGTTGTACTGTACTAGTATCACAGGCAATCTAATGATGCTGTAAAATCACTATCTTTAGGATCCTTCTGTAACAATTTCCCAAACAAAAGCGGCTCAGGAGTCAATTCAAAACCTAATAAATGTGCAAATCTGTCTTCTGCCAGAGGTGAAGTGATTCGCACACTACATCCCTCCCCCCAAAAATTCCCTCCCCAAGATGAACAGAGTATTTATGAGACACAAAAGCACAGCATGGTTTTATTGTGGGGCTGTCGATGTGTCATAATTCCAAAATTACACAGTATCAGGGGATGCATTACCATTCAATAGCTCACACTCATATCTCACACTCAGCTTAAATTGCAAAATGAAATCTTTCACGCCGTACTGTACACGAGAGCACTGGTTGTACGGGCTATTGTTTAGTGGAAAAATACATTTTGAAATTGCTCCAAATGATGGTGGAACCTCACTGAATAGGTGTCATTTTTCCTTTTCCCTGTTAGGCTTCAGACCTTGTCTTAGGGATCTGACCTGAAATGCGAATGGAACACTTGCAGCTTTAAAGCTGTAAAACATGAACACAAAATTCCTTCTTTAGATTCCTCTTTATAAGATAACAGCACCTGCCCCATACACACATAACAACAACAAAAACAAAAAAAAAACAATAATAATAATAACAATAATAATAATAATAATAATAATAATAATAATAAATAACCTTACATAATTGCATCTCAAAGTGCTTCACAAATTAAACAAATAGGAGACAGTAAAACATAAACATATTTGCAAATACAAATAAATAAAACTGAATAAAATTAAATATATATTCAGTGTATTATAAAACAGGTAAAAGCAGTGAAATGTAAAAACAAAGAAATGTAAAAACAAATATAAAAGTGCAATAATCTAAAGACCCTCTGAAAGAAGTAGGAAGTAGGCTTTCAGACGGTACTGTAGTAGGTGACTGATTTGTCTGGGTAGGGTATTCACTTGTGCAGGGTCACAGAAATGAAAAGAAGCTTCTCCACTTACATAGAACACTATCTTCAGAAGATCTGAGAGCACATTTGGGCTGATAAGCAATTAAAAGGACCAATATGTAGCCGGGTGCTTTAAAATGATTTAAGAACTGAGTTGATGCTTTAAAAACTATTAAAACAAATTTACATTCAATTCTGAATCTCACTGGCAAAAAAAGGACAGGGGTCATGTGTGCTTTCTTCTTAATTCATGTCAGGATTCTTGCAGCAGCTCTATATTTATTTGGAAGACCAGAGTAAGGAGCATTTCAGTAGTCTAATCTAGTAGTAATAAAAGTGTGCATTAACCTTTCAGCATCTGCTTGCAAGAGGAAAGGCTCTACTTTGGTAATGTTTCTCAAATGGAAAAAGGCCACCTTGGTAACATTTCTTATTTAAGGCTGTGTGTGCGTGCGTGTGTGCGTGCGTGCGTGCATGCGTGCGTGCGTGTGTGAGCACACGTATGTGTGTGTGTGTCTGTGTGCATTTTTAAATGTGCAAACAGCTCATATCTTTTGAGGTTGACCTTTCTTTCTCTCCAGCAGTTGCTTACTTCTCCATGAGCTCTTTCACGACATGTCCTCTGACCCCTGGGGCCTAAACCTCCTTCAAGATTAATAATACAGGCAGACTAAAGTGGAGAGGTGACTGAAACTGTCATCATGTGAATATCAAGAATACTGAGAGAGGTGGTTGCTTCTATAATTGAACAAGTTAGTTTCTCTGTCATCTCATCCTTTTCTCGAAGCTGCTCGCCAAAAGTTTCTGGAAGCTTATTAATTCTCATGTTTCCTGAAAGTGAGATCTTATTGTACAGCTTAGAGTGGCTTTGCTGTTTTTATCCAACATTTGGTCTGACACAGTCTGATCCAATAAGACTTTTTGCTCTCAGAGGTTTAGGAGAAATGGACAAACTGGCAACAGAAAATATTTTTTTCTCTTACTCTACTATGTTGTGATCTTTGTTAATATTTTGTCACTCCAGCCACCTCTTTACCAGCACATTTATGAAAACTTGTACAATGTACTTAAGTGATGTGCTGTATAAATTCATTTTAATAATTTATTGAGCATTGTTGCACTATAATGTAAAGTGCTTCTAAAAATTGTGACCCCCAATAGTGCTTTTAACACTCCAGGTTATCCCAACTCCTTGTTGAATCTGCTATGTGCAGTCAGTGTTGGCAGGGTGAAAATAGCTCCAGTAAAACAGTTGCTTATTACAGTTACACTACAAATAAACCATTTTGAATAACTTTTTTAAAATCAGCTGTTGAAATAAGGAATCTGTCCTCATCCCTGTCACTCAAAGTAGCTTTATATCTGAGCAGGCAATTCTGACTACATTGAACAATTGTGTGATCACTGCAGAAGCAGAATACAGAGGGCTCTTCACACTGTCACATTGACAATCACACCATAGTACTGGCATAGAGATCATCGCTAAGGCTGCAATTAAAAATGGAGGTGCAACAGTATAATGTTTAGCCATCTTTTCTGAAAATGACAGACTCTATATGCTCAAATTTGTTCAGAGGCATTACATGGAAAGTGAGGGTTGATCTCAGAACAAGCCATTGATTGTTCATTAAATGCAAAAATGGATCCTTTCATTTTTTCAAAGAAATCAATTCCATTATAGGTTCAGAGAATGGATACATCATGGTGTCTTTATAATTACATTTATTGTGCATTTATATAAATTACATTTTTTAAGCACAAATCTAAATTTAAATTGTTTCAGAATTTCTACATTTCAGGGTACTTTGGAATTGATTGGTAATTTTGAATAGTTTTTTTTTTTTTTTTTAAAGATTGTTACCTATAGTGCCTTATAGCAAATACAAACAAATGACAGACCAATGAATAGTCACCACAATCTTCATCTGCATTCAAATAATAGTAGAGCAATGGATAACAAAGTTGTATTTTATTAGTTCTTTGGATCAACACACTATTTTCCCATGATAGTATTTATTTCCATCATTGATAACAGATGCTCTCGTTTAAACAGATTTGCAAGCTAATTTTCAGTTAATGCTGTGCATTCATATTTCTCTTGAGAATCAGGTGATTATGTTCACAACCAGGTGAAATTTTGTGGGAAAGAATAATTAATATAGAGAACTCTATACATAAACAACCAAAGGTTATAGAAAATATTCAATATTCAGAAAGAGAAACAGAACAGTCATAAAGCTGAATTTTTTTCTGCAAATGAACATTTACATGCATGCATGATTTAAAAAAATCAATTTCAAGGATTTTCTAACTTCTGCTCAGTCTGCTAAGACTAGCATTTCTGTGCCATGTTACAGCTCAGTTTTTCTGAGTAATTCTCTCAGTGCAGTTTGCTGGATGCGTACTCCGACTCACTTGCCTGTTTTGAAAGCATTCTTACGCCTGGCATTTCTTGAAAATACTACAATAAAAACCTTTAAGAGGTGAAAGACAAATGGCACGCCCTTAAGAAGAAACACAGATGATGTGCATCATGTTGCTTGTGAGCATTGCTCCGGATCCCGCGAACAGCTCCTTGGTGACATGTTCTGAAGAAGACCATACGGATACGTGTTGAGTGAGTAGGCGTTCGCATGCCTCCCACTGCCTTCAAACCAGAAGAATTTTAAAGAGGACAGTGACAGCTTTTTGACTGCTGTATGAATCAATTAATTCCAACAGACCTCTTTCCTACATGCACACAGCACAGACTGCCTGATGCCTGGCTTAATTATATGTGGTTGCCAAACACTTCATTCTGTCTGAGGACCACATTCGTCTCACCTTTCTTTTCATAGTAGAACACGTGACTGCAGGCACTCCTCCCTCTTTCATAAGGAAGCTTATGAAGGCTTCCTTGAAAGTTGTTAATATTTCAAGAATCCTCTGCTACAATTTTTTTTCTTCAGTTTTGATCTGAACATCTTCTACCATCCAAATGGGCTCAGTAACACGCAATGTTAACTGTTGACTGTTTTTTTCTCTAGAATAACTACCTGGCTTATTCTCCACAGTTAATTGTACACATATCTTACATTCATTATTGAACACATGTATTGGAAATATTTCAGGTTTGGTGCTGGAGGTCTATTGGGGTTCAAATATTACTTAATAGCTGTCAGAGAGCTACTCTTAAACCGCAATGTTCTGTTTTCAATGCATTATGGTGCACGAGGACAATGAACTAATTTCAAGCTGTACTCTGAAGCTATGTCCTTATTTCTGGTTTTTAGTCAATGTTAGACCAATGTTTAGACCATGTTAGTTTTGAATGTGTGTTCTTGTATGTGTGTATACTGTAGGTGTATATCACCATTTGCCTGCATGCATGACATATATATTATATATTCCTATACATTTGTGTGCACATATAATTAGATTTCTGCGTATTTGTGCTGATGTGTACAGTATGTGTACATAGGATTTGTGCACATGTATATATGTATTGTGCATGTGTGTGCTTAGGTGTTGTGCATGCATATTTGTAGGCATGTGTGCATGCACACTTGTGTGACAGACTCATTGTACAGCCAGTTTTGAGTTTGCTGGTTAAAGCTGAGGTCATCGGGTGCCCTTTCAGTGGCTTGAAAGTCCTGGTACAGTAAGTGGATGATGACAGATTGAGATCTGTGAATGCAAGAGAATGGGGCCAGCAGTAGATTTGCCTGCCGCTTCACTGCCATGACCGGAAAAGAGGCGTACCGCCCTTCCTGACATTTAAGACAGGCATATTTAAGGCACTTCTTTCCCCCAAAGTCACCTCTGTCTGCCTTTATATTTCAAAGGTGTTATTTTTAAAGAATGTGTCAGCTTAGGGCCAGGATGTGAGACGACACCAGCTCCGGGTTTTATCATTAAAGTGGGTTCCATAATCCTTTGTTCGGGGAGCAGCTGTATTGAGTTCCTGTTGATTGATTTTCTTTATTTACTGAGAATGATATTGAACAAAGCGTGGAGGATCCTTAGAGGTTGTTTTGCCCTTGGGTTTGAACTGTGTAGAAATCACTGGGGAAAATTTTCCAATGTCTCAAGATACAAGAGAGCACAATTTTTCTGAGAGACAGTTGACCTACACAAACAAAGCTAACGCGTGAAACACGTAGCAGCGGAGTCCGCTGGCCTAGGCAACAGCCTTAGTTTGAGGGCTCATCATAGCCCCCCTACACGTGTGCTTCTGTGATCCTGTAGAAAGTTGATTTTGTCATGCGGCAGTGGGAAAGCGAGAGACATAAAGTGCAGGAGTTGTCTCTTGACCCTCAAATCCATAGCTTGTCGCATTTTTTGCAAACATTAAAATCCTGTGGTGTTTACCTCCCCACATTACTGGAAGTGACTGTGATTGGACCAATTTCATGCTGTGGTGGTTCAGTGCCTCTGAGCCAGAGTCCTTTCATAATCTGGGGGGAAGCTAATGCATTGAAAGAGAGAGAAAAAAAACCTGAGAAAATACAAAAATAACCGTCAACTCAAATAGACATAGCGGGAATATCACAGCGTTCACATAGGCTGCAGCATTGTGGGTTTTTATAGAGAAGCAGCTGTGAAACTTTATTGCCCTACAGCATGCATTGTTTAGCTGGCATGTGCAAAACAATGGGGAGTGGAAGAAACAGAGCAGGAGTCTTTGTGTGCTTAAGCTTGTATGTGTGCGCCTTCTGTGCGAAAGTGTGCATGGTCTTCTGTGGGTGGCTTTCCTTTTCTTGTGTCCTGTTCCTGCACATTTCTACCCGTACATCACCCCAAAAAGTCACACTCACCATCTACTTGCCAGTTAGTGTCTGCAGATTAAGAATGTCGGTCCGGTGGCTTGTTTCCAGAGTTTGGGAGCCCTTCTGATTAAGTGAAAGCATTTTCCCCCGTATCTCGCTCCTACTATGGGCCCAGGCTGTATCCTCCTCGTGCACCTTTCGGTAACCCTCCTAATCTCCTCCCCATGATCCGATTACCACAGCTGATGTTCCTCTTTTATTATTTTGTTTATTTTTTAAGCCTCTCTGCGGTTGCGGACAGTGGGTGGGGGTTGGGGGGAGGGGGTTGCAAACAGGCGTGCCAACAGCAATAAATCCATTCCGGTCGGATTTGGGATCTGAGCGGTAAATCGGCAGACTCAGTAAATCACAGTACAGCTGCCCAGCTTTTCTGATGAGAAAATGTAAATAAATCATACGCATCTACAAATTGTACCTAAAGGCAGTCATATTTTCTAAATTGTTCACAGGTTTTTATTATCACAGTGGAGTAAACAGACTATAATCGAAGCACCACCTCTGACTTAATTAAGAAAGGGTGCTTCTTTCTACACATCCCCATTTATTTTAACACAAACAGCCCCGGATAACATGAGCATCAAAGGAGCTAAACCTGCTGGTGATTTGTAAGGCTAGCCCCACGGTGCCTTCATTAGAATGCTCACATTGATAAAACATTGATTTTTCTCGCCCTCAGCCGAGCAGATTCCAGGAATTTATCTTTCTCTCGCCTCTCATTTAATCTCTATTTGAAACAACAGCAGCAGTAATAGCTGTAGAAAGATCTTCAGAAATATGCATGGTCAGCTCGGCAGGTCTGTGGTGCTTCTGTAAATTGAAGTACTCTCGTGCTCGAGAGAACCTGCTTATTACAGGTTCTTTCTATCTGAAAGTGTGTGTGTGTGCGTGTGTGTGTGTGTGTGTGTGTGTGCATGCGCATAATTGCGTTTGTATGTGCATGCATGTGTTTGTGCCCATGTCCAATTCAACACCTGTGTGTAATGCGTATCTAGCTCTGTTTGTATTCATGTTTGCGTGTGTATGTGCCTGTTTTCGGGTACTGTATGTGTGTTTTTAGGGTGTGTCTCCATGTTCATGCTTGTATGGAATTGTGATGCTTCACCATTTTATATTTGTAATCAAACAATTCACATGCGGTTACGGTGCACAATTCCCAGGTTTTATTTAAGGGTATTTTTATTCTCTTTAATTTCACCATTGAGAAATTGCAGAACTTCTCATTCATAGTCACCCGATTTCAGGCCACCGTAACGTTTGGAACATATTCATGTTATGTAAATAAAAGTAGCCATGCTCAGTACTTTGTTGCATATCCTTTGCATGCAATGACTGCTTGAAGTCTATGACTCATAGACATCACCAGGTGCCAAGTATCGTCCCTGGTATGTTCTACCAGGTCAACACTGCAGCCATCTTTAGCTTCCGCTTGTTTCTGGGGCTAGCTGCCTCAAGCTTCTTTTCAGCATATTAAACACATATTCAATTGGATTCAGATCAGGTGAATGACTTGGCCAGTCAAGAATTTAGCAGTTTTTGGCTTTGAAAAACTCTTTGCTTTGTTGCTTTAACAGTATGTTTTGGATCATTGTCTTTCTGTAGGCTGAAGCGTTGTTCAATGAGTTTGGAGGCATTTGCTTGAACTTGAGCTGATAAGATGCTTCTGCACACTTCAGAATTCATTCTGCTGCCATCAGCGGTTACATCATCAATGAAGAGCCAAAAACCGTGGCAGCCATACTGTACATGCCCAACCATAACACCCCGACTACCATGTTTCACAGATGAGGGGGGTGCTTTGAATCTTGGGCAGTTCCATTGGCCTTCACGCATTGCTCTTGCCATCACTCTGATGCAAGTGAATCCTGGTGTTATCTGTCCACAACACATTTATCCAGAACTCTGTGGGCTCTTTTAGGTACTACTTAGGAAACAGTTAATAAGAGGTTTGCATTTTGCTGTGTAGCCTCTGTAGTTCTGTTCATGAAGTCTTCTGCTGACAGTACTCACTAAAACATTCACGCCTGCCTCCTGAAGAAGGTTTCTGATTTGTTGGACAGGTGTTTGGGGGTTTTCACCAACTGCAGAGATCGTCCGTACCCTACCAGGCCCTTTGCAATTACTGAGCTCACCAGAGTTCTCTTTCTTCCAAATGCCATTCCAAATAGTTTATTTTGTTCAGCATAAGGTTTGGTCTATGTCTATGACTGTTTTTTATTTAATTTCTCAGCCTCATATTGGCTTTCTTGACTTTCACTGGCACAACTCTGGTCCTCATATTGACAAATGCCAATAGCAGACTCCAAAGGCAATCAAAAGCCTATAAGTCTAGCTACGAAAATCTCTCTTATACCTGCACTATGGAAGCAATTGACACACCTAAATAATCAGAAAAACATTTGAAGCCAACATTATAGTGCTTTGAAATGGGGGGGGGGGGGGGGGGGGGGGGACTAGTATAAGAACAGCTCTAATTTCTACATGGTAAAAGCTGAGCATCCATACTTTAGCCACATGTGGATTGTTTGATTACAAATCAAAAATTGTGGAGTACAAATACAAATCAAGAAAAATATGTCTTTGTCCCAAATATTATGGAGCTCACTACATTGCTTATACATTTGTGTGTAACTGCGTGTATATTTGCGTGCTTGTGTACATGTGCCTGTCATACAATTGCCTGGCATGTTATTCCACATTGCCTCATACATGCTCTCTATTACTGCTTTGCCACTTTATGACTCATTTGATCAGGTGATTTGTTGAGTTTATTTTCATGGCATATACAGTACTCCATTGAACTTAAAATGCAGTGCTGATGCATTGCAGAGCATTATTGTTATCTGTGCCTAAATTGTTTTATGTTCAATGTTGACATTATTGATGATCATATGTTCGCTCATACTTTATTTTTATGATAATGAACACTTCATGTGAGCAATTAGAATGTATTGGTGCTGGAGTGCCCTTGCTGCATCTGCTTGTTTAGTTGGGAGTAGCTCTGCACACACAGTGCCTGGAGCCTTGCTGCTGCTGTTTGATGGAACTGGGGCAGTACATGGCAGGAGGTGTCAGATGGGTCAGGCCCAGGGGAGGGACGGGGCTCAGACCCGAGCTCAGGCAGAGTTTCGCTGCGGGATGTGGCTGGAGCGCAGGCAGCCCAGGCAGTATTTAAGAGAGTAATCCGCATGTGGCTGCAGCAAACCTGACGCTCAGTAGTAGCTTATGGAGCCTAGTCAGACGCCTATATATATATATATATATATATATGTACAGGTGGGTGACAGATAAAAGGAAAAACCTGAATAAATGAGTGGAGAAATATAACAAATGCAACTGCATGATACAATTAAGCAACTGACATCCTAACATGATCTGTGGCATGTATAAAAATGGTGAGCAGGCCCAGTTGACCTTGATTCTGGATCAAGGGGAAAAGATCAAAGTGATTTTGAAAGAGGGATCATTATCGGGGCACGGATGACAGGAGCTTCAGTCACAAAGACTGCTAAACTGGTCGAAAGCGCATACTTAATGACCATGATGCTCGTGCATTAGTGCGATATGTAAGGAAAAACAGAAAAGCAACTCTTCCTCAGGTGACTGAGAATGTCAATTCAGGACGTGATCAGACTACAGTATGTAGTTGTCAATGGACGGTTCTTGCTGACACAGAGGGATAATAATATCATATAGTAGGGTTGCAGTGCATAACACCCTCAATACAAAGACGAATGCACATTTGATATTATTGTATTCAGTGGTGCAGAAACCGTAGGCACTGGTCTATATTATAGTATTCACTGGTGCTGAAACCATAGGCACTGGTTTACAGAGATGTGGAAAAAAGTGATATGGTCAGATGAGTGATCCTTCACCATATTCTCGACAACTGTACAGGCCTGAATACTGTGAGGGGTTCCAGTGGTTCTGTTATACTGTGGGGGGCATTTTCCTGGCATGGTTTGGATCCACTTGTCTCCTTAGAGGGAAGGGTCATTGCAAATCAATGCAAAGGTATTTTGAGTGATCACTTTGATTCATCCTTTGATGAAACATTTCTATCCTGATGGGAATGGTCCCTTCCAGGATGACAATGCCCCCATCCACAGGGCATGAGGAATCACTGAATGGTTTGATGAGTATGAAAATGCTGTGAATCATATGCTATGGTCTTCACAGTCACCAGATCTCAACCCAATTGCACACCTATGGGATATATTGTCAATAATATTAGTTTAATCAAATATCAATGATCTGTTGGTCAAAATTCTGGCAGTGGTTGACTTATGATAATCATCTGATTTAAAATGAGGATTTTTATATACAATTACTGTCCTCTTTCAATGACTGTCTCCTACTACTCTCACTCTCTTCTCAAACCTTTACTCCTGTCTCCTCTCACACTCAATTTTGTCTCCTCCCACTCACCACTGTCTCCTCTCACTCAGCTATACATCCTCCCTCTCTCACCTATTTTCTTTCTTTGCCAACCACTCTTTTTGAGTGTCATCAGGACACTCAACTACTTAATCAAATTCATTAGCTACTCCACCTTAAGTACTGGGAAGCTAATTAAGTTGTTGAACTGTATGTCAAATTAAGTATGTTATGGTATTTTTCTGGAGGTACTGGAGAGGGTACTTTTTGTAAGGCCAGCCAGCATTTTCTCAGTGACTTCTCTCCATGGACTAAATGAAAACCCTCTTTAACTTTTCTTATCACAGTCCTCAGCATGTAAGCTAAATTATTTAAAGAATTATGGTCAGTCTGAACAGAATGGAAGCAGATGAAAAAAAAACATTTATATTATAATTAAACAAAATGATCTATAGCACTGAGAAGATTAGTTCAGGATTAGACCAATTTATTTATAGGATTTTCTGTGATCCTGTAGGATGAGTATGTAGGGCTGTGATAGCATCTCTGCTTTCCTGTCTTCCTGAGTTTTATCCTTATCATTTGCAGTTGCCAGTAATGAGTCAGTGCTTTGGGTGCTTAATAATTAATGTGCGGTCAGTGTGTTCCTGTAGCACTGACGGCAGAGAGTCAAAGGTGGTTTGATTTGCTGCTTAGGATCATCTCAATTGGTGCTGGAGATCAGCAATCACAGAGCAGCTCTGACATACGCAAAGCAGAGTAAATGTCAGAATGGTTTTTTTTTTTTTTTTTGTGGAGTGTCTGGCCTGTAGCCAAATGGGCCTTGGTATTATATGGGAATGTATGTGGTGTAGTATATTGTGGAGCCTGCAATAATGCAGTACATCTTTGAGGGATGGTAACAATGAACAGCAACAACAAAGCTATCAAACCTGCAGCCAACATAAACTTGCAGATAAAGAAAGAGCTCAGGCATTAAAAGAACCAATTTGAACATGTCCCGGTAGGTTTTAATGCACCACAGTTTTGAATGTCAGACTGCAGCTGTCCTTTATTCACAGGCAATAAGGTCGACAATGCAAAATAAATCTTGGCAACATCACAATCTGAACAGGTTATTCTAGGGATAAAGCAAACTCATGAACCGCATTTTGGCAAATGCATTCATATTTGTGTTTGCACAAACCAGTTTCAAATCATTTTAAAAATAGAAAGCATACATTCAGCTGAAATGAGATTGCAACATAGCTTTGACCACGCTGATTGAGTACGAGGTAACCTTTGTCGTCTTCTTTCTTTCAGCCACACAGGGCAAATCTTCATTTATCAAAAAGGAATATGTGACATCCTGTACTGCCAGGGTCACCACCCGGGATTTTGGGCCCCATGAAAGGTTCTCACATTGGGCCCCAGCTCCCCAGAAAAGCCTCTGTCACGCAGGGCCCTTGTAATCATCTTAATTCTCCACCCTTCCCCTTACGGCACCCCTGCGTACAGTTATCTTGCATGTGAACAGACCTGTCAAGCCTGTTATCGCGTATATCCATCTTTGAATTTATTTTAAAATTGTTTAATGCAGACCACAATAAAAACTAGGTATTATAATTTTCGGTCCTCAGTGTCATTCTTTAAATACTGCAGTCTCTTTCTGAACGAAAGTCAAGTATACACATGTCAAAGATCAGATCCTCAGAGGACCAGTAGCCAATGAGGATTAAACTCATCGCATATTTTCTCACTGGTGTTGCGCCCTTTTCAAAGCTTCTCGGCCTCTCCAAAATTGCTGGGTCCAACCCTCCTTTTTTCCGCCCACCCCCTGTTCGTCTGAATTGGGGGGTTTGCCCTGCAGCTCATCAGACAGCATTTCGCTCAGCGGAGTTAATTAATACAGGATGCTTCTGTACCTGACAGCACAATACATTATTGATAAAAGTGGTTATTACTGTTGATTTTGGGTCTAGTGACATTTACAACCATGGCTGTTCGTTTTTCTCTCTGCTGCCATCAGTGACATTTGGTGCTCAGTTTAGAGGAAGAAGCACTTAGCTGATTGCTGATTAAAGGACTATTTACTACAAGCTGGTCTGGCCTCACAGTTCTCTGAAAAAAAGAAAAGCACTGTAAAGCAAATTGCCCCAGGAGGGCCCAATACATGCACAAACACACAATAACCAGGTCCAGTTACTCAGTACAACCAGAGAGTATAGACTTTACAGACACGCCATGGAAATGGTCAATTGCCAGGGCAACACAGACACAGTGATTCAGGCATCTGTTTGTTGCATTATAACTCAGTGAGGAATATTCATGATATTCAGTTCCTTTCATAACAATAAAACCTAGTCACTGTTTACAGATACATAAAGAGGGAGCTTGGCCATTTTTAATACCTGACACATTCCTTCTTTCAGCGTCAGCCGAAGGCTGGATATCGCCAAAAGGAAATAGGCTTTGCAGGAAACAGCCTAGAGCCCAAAACCTATCAATTCAGATGCTCTGGCCTGTTTGTGGTGCTATATCTAAGTAATGTGTATTATGTCGTTCCCCTTATGTGAGAAGAGAAAGCAATCCTCTTCTGGTTGATAGATTTTCAGAGGACAATGCTATCTCTCTCCTTCTTTCCACTGGGATAGAGCAAAGCCATAATTTACTGTTTAAATATAACCCATAGTGGTAACACAAGTGCAAAGACATCCTTGGGATTTAAGGAGTGGGGCTCTTGTCTTTTTTGACCCACTGGAAGTGACAGCATTCTGTTAAAAGACAAATGACTGTGGAAGAGGAAGGAGGGTACAATGAGTATTGATTTCTTTTTGTGATGGGAATTCGTTTTGCCAGACTGGTAACAGGGCGAGTATTGTCTCCAACGACTCGGCTTTCCATTAAGAATCACCTTGTCTGCCCTTTGGCTCGTCCGTCATACTTTTAGCGCCTCCCGGTGGATCGGTTGCGACCGGCCATTACTTCCCATCTTAACAGATTCAGAATGGCGCCGTTCTGTGAGGGGATGTCTTTCTGCTCAGACCCATCTGGTTGCCATGCCGGCGGGCCACACCATTCTGCTGTTTTACAGCCTTGTTTCATAGGAAAGTTCGCATATAAAAAAGATGACTCATTTTTTTCCTCTCGCTATGTGTTTTTTTCTGCAGAGCAATTTAATGGGAAAGAGAAAGAGAAAGACAGTAAGAGTCTCTGGGCATCAGTGTTCAAACAGCTCACAAAGGGTGGGAAAGGTTTAAGAAGACGAGGCAGACATATCCGCATCCCAGCCCTGCTTCATCAAGAATCAAAAGGAGCTTAGCCACACAACCATACCCACTCCCCACCCCCATAGTGAGATGACAAGAACCCTTTATATTGGAGCAATGAGTGTTTGCGAGCATTTTGTTCAAAGAGTTATTAAATCGGGCCTTGCGGATCTGTCACTTCTCAAGGCCAGCTACCTCTTTGCAAGCGTTATTTATATTTGAACTAAGGTCATTGAGCAGATTACATACATCCAGTAGAAACCACTTCAGATCACTCGAATATCTGCTGCACCCGCAGTATTATTTTGGCAGTCAGGTGAAGTGCATTCATTTTTTTGAAATTCAGACTTCTGGCTTGGCTATGGTGATCTCAGAGCATAGCATGTTAAAGTGCCTCGATCACACAGGCAGGGCTTTAGGGAACAGATCAGTCTCCATTATAGACTGGCAGCCTAAGGATGATGAAGCTTCTCTAATCAAACATCCACAGTCAGAAACAAGTATTCTCCACATATAGAAATGTTTGCCTGTATGGGATAATGCTTTCTGAGCTGCAATACCAATTTGAAGCCTTTCCTGAAATTAATGTGGACAGTGCATAGGACCACAGTGATAATTCCACGCATTGCTGTGACCGCTGTGTGAAAGCATATTGTTGGGGGGAACTGAGGTTACGGGCTGGGCACTGCAGTCACATGACTCTAATCTCATTGCAAGCATTTGAAACTAAATTTCAACAAGGGTACAAGAGCACAACAGAATACAAGAGAACCACAACAACTCTGGTCTGCTGTAAACAGTAAATGCAACCACAGGACCACCAGGAATACCTTGAAAATATTTTAAGCATTTTGCCAAGATGGGCAAACAATAATTAATGCTACTGTAAAAGGGCATCTACAAACAAATGAATGATTTTATATGTGTTCCCATTGTATGGTCTTATTTTTTAATTAAAATTATTGTTTCAATTTCTCTTTCTCCCCAATAAGAAATTGGCGATTTTGTATTTTGACTCACCACTGTGCTGCCCACACCAGCACATATGGTACTGTATTCTAACTTCCACACACAAGCAGGGCCTTTTTGACTGCCAGTGTAGTTCACAGTTATCAGTTATCAGTTATTCAGTCAATCAACACTGCCGCAGTACATTTTTACAAGTGCATTTTCACAAAGAGCTGGACTGAATACATTTGAAAACCTTAAAAACCAGAGACATCTGGTGGTGACTGTAGGAAAACATGGTAAAGAGACACATGCAATACAGTGTAACAGAAAATTAAAATTGTGATGGAAACAAAACATAAGTAATGAACAAAAATTGACTGCACCAAAGTCACTGAACACTGTGTCAGGGCAACACCTCTAGCCTGTGTAGCTTGTGTTCACCTTGGCATAGTCTACAAGCACATGGAACTCTGCTGAAGCAATATTACACCACACTTCCACAAGAAAGTCAGCTTACACTTAGTTGATGGCGGGGGCTGTCACAAGCAATGTTCCAGAATGTTCCATAAATGCCAGGTCTGGTGATGACAGAACTATAATATGACCATCGTCATGCTCCTCAAACAACTGGACTGTGTAGATGGGGCTATTTTCTTGAAAAAAATTGAACAACAGCCTTCTCTGCCTGAAAGAAATAAGGGGTGAAAAGAATGTATCCAGCCATCTCAGTCATCCTGACAGTGCTCTTCGTGACTATGTTCTGTTCCCTGTTTTTGTCTCTATAGATGGAGTAAGGTAGACCATTACCATGTTTCTGGCTTCAAACATCCTCCATAATCTCCAAACCACTTTTAACTTTGTGCCTACCATTGCTACAATTGATTTTAATTTCTTTCTTTGACTGCTATCTTTTCTCCAGTGTAGTGCTTCTATGGTATTCCCAGCTGGTTTGAACCAGAGCACAGAGCGTTCTTCACAAAAACATAAGCATATTTTTAGTTACTCAGCCCTAAAGCATTTATGTTTTTTTCCCCTACTGCTGTGTATTTGAAATTGGTCTGTGACACTTTTCATTCCTGTTGTGTTCAGTAGAGAGCGAACAGGGTCACTATTGTTCAGATTCACCTACAGCGTTGTAAATGTGTTTTTGTTTTACTGTTTGTCTGTTGTTTCTGTTTGTCAAGTGTGTAATGCATCTGTGTGTGTCTGTGTGTGTGTGTTCCTGGATGTTTTTTACATTTGTTGATGTAGTCATGTGTGGGAGCACATCACCTTTCAGTGTATAAATGAATGTTTCCTGCCCGTGTACATGTCACCTGTGTGTGCACATATGTGTTCATGCATGCGTGTGTGTGTGTGTGTATGTGTGGCTGACCTTTCCGATGAAGATACGGACTGAGGACAAGGGACAGGAGAGAGCAGTCATCTCCAGGGAGTATTTACACTTCAGCCTTAGTGGAGCCAAGAACATTGGACAGGAAGGTTCAGAGAACAGACCTCTATGTTGAGCAGAAATGAGCACAGCCCAAGCATAATACAAGCAAACTAAAGGGAGCCAGACAGGAGGGGTCTGAATGAAAGGAAAAGGCAGTCTGAGTGTCAAAGGGGTAGGTGACAATTGGGCTTATCAGTCATCATGGTCTAACCCCAACCATGCCTTCATGGCTTCACATTAATATGCCACAATGGCTCGATGCTTTGCACGCTTGTAATATGTCAGCTTATGATATGCCATGCAGAAGATTGATTTAGATTGAGTCCAATGGATTTTTAATTAGTGATTGACTGCACTAAGATTCCTGTGCCCTGATCCTGGGTTGCTTTATTCTACACCCGGCCTTTTGAAAATGTTAAGTGTGGAGGTTATAATATGATATTGTTCTAAGCCCGACCTGCAAGATAATTAGATAAGCCATACAGTTGTAATGGATAAGGGAGGGAGCGGGAGGAATGTCATAAAAGGCCTATTATGTGTGCTAGATTTAAATGACTTGGAGCATCATGTAAAAAAAACACTACCAGGACAGGAACTGAATATCAGTGGTGTGTTTAAATGTGAAAGTATGCTTATTGATGCTGAGAAATATTTGTAAATGTCTGACACTAAAATAAGATGCAGTCCAAAAAATAATTCTCATTCCACCGGCACCTCCAAAATCACTGCACTCAAAAAACACATTAGAGGATATGGCCGTGCTAGGGCACTTTTAGTTCAAGCAGCCATCTCTGAAAAGTAACACAACAAGCTCAAAATATGGGCAGGGTGCCGAAAGTTATTATTTCATTCTGGCCCAACTTATAAATAAAACACAGGGGCATTGCGTTCTGACAAATTTCCTATGAATAGTTCCACAGCCTTGGCCTCGGTGACCTTTTAGATAATGGCACAGTTTCAGTTGATAAGCCCAGTGCCTCTGTATTGCTATATCTTCTGTGCTCAGCCAGAGAGCACAGCGCCCATGTGAAATTAGGCAGAAAATCAGACTGCTTTTGGTCGCTTTTGCTTGGATGTATGACTAGGACACTGTAAACCAGATTGCTTTTTAAGATGTCTGCTTTATTAATATTTAACCATTGAACAAAGAAGACCTCATATTTTGGGGAATTGCACTGCTTGCAGTGAAAACAACAAAGTCCACTGTGATGGGTAATTCATTTTCAAGAATTACAGCTACCATGTTTCACTCACATCACTCGTCAGTGCAGTTGTAGAACTATTTAGATGTCATTTGTAAGGCAGGTTAATGTGTGTGACTGTGTAGTTTCTTGGTGGAAGATTTTTATCCACGGTGTAACGCCTTGTCTGGTAAAGTCTCAATCAATCATCTCAGAGCTCATATTAGCCTATAAGCAAATTGCTATGGTTTATGATATTTACTGTGTATTTAGTGATATTTATGAAAGATACGGTGTATTAACATTATAGTAACAATGATAATAAAGTGTTTATTAATTAGAAAAAGAAAGCAAAAGCAGAAGCTTTTTTTTTAATGCTGTCTAATTAATTTGCTGTTCATCAAAAATATATGAATGGTCTTCAGATTAAATTAGCATAATACATCATATTTTTCATCTCTGCTTTTGATATAATTCTCACTTCCTAATTAAGTTAAAAAATGAACTACCTTTAAAACTAACTAAACAAAAATAACTTTATCCAATTCTGACAGCTTTGGAAGCATGTTGAATTTCCTGTTGAGAGCCTGTTCACATCTTCATTCTGAAGGTGCAGAACAGTCATTTGTTAAACTTTTTAAAGCATACAACATGTACTTTAATTAACTTTAGATATATACCACATTTTTCCTGAACACAGGAAAACCTAGAGAGGGTGTAAAACAAACACTCATCTCTAAATCCTTCTGTGAATTAAAGTCTATGAAATTAGTGTACAATATTCTTAGTGTACGGTGTGTTCATTTACTTTGAAATGAGATTGCACGGCTTACAAAAAATACATTTAAATTCCCTACGAATCAGTAGATGAGGAACTTGAAACATATAGCCATTTTACAAAGCAGCAGCTTTATGTACAATTAAATGCAAAAGTAATGGGGGTGGGGTGGGATTATGCATAAAAAGGGCTGTAATTCCTACAAGATCACCCAATATGGATGTAAATATCCTCAAATTAAAGTCTGCACTTAAACATAATATTTATTGTCTTATTGCAAATCCAATGTGCTGGAGTACAGAGCCAAAACACAAAAATTGTGTCACTGTCTTGATACTTTTGAATTTAACTTTAAAATATATACACACACCAGCTGTTAGTTGCATTGCTTTCTCATATCTCCTCCAAAATACAAATTAGCCTGTCATGGTTATGGGACTATCTCTTATTTTATTGTAATTGTTGTAATTTGTTGTAAATTGCTTGTACAAAACCCACAATTGTCTACTTATGGTCAAGATTATTAAAATAACAAAAATATAATGATCTATTGTTTTGGACTTTATGATGTGAAATATAACTAATACTTACTATTTGTAAGGAATTTTGCTAACATCATAACCTTATGGTTGATCTTATTTGTCTCATCAATATTACCCTATATTCTTACTTCATACTGCAAAGGAGACTAGTTTTGCTTCGTAACCATTATTGATCTGAAACTACAAATTTTACTTTCCAATTCATCTTTCTAATTCATTTTTACTTACTGTGGCAAACCCTCAGACAGGACCTTTAAAAATTCAGAAGGAACAGCAGCCATCTCAAGGAGCATCACAATCTGGAAGTGGTTCAAAAGAGTTAACAAAAGTTTACCTCAAACTGTAAAACCCATCTACACTGTGGAATGGTTTTTTCAATCGCAATGCTGAAAAATGGTGAAATTTGGACATCAAAGATTCAATTAGAAATAGATACTGGTATTATGATTGACTATATGCTGTCCATTTGCCGTTGAGGGCCACTTCAACAGCCCTCCTCACTGCTACTTCTTCGCACTACTCTGAACTAACATCCTCCCATTTCTTCTTCCTTTCTTTGCAACTGACCACTGATTGACACAGTGAGGGTTCTGTTATTGCTTTCACCTGTCCATGCTCTATAAATCAGGTGACGGAAGGAAGGGAGTATGTCTCCAGAGGCTCTCCCATCCCACAGAGTTTCATTCCTCCTGCCATGCATGAGCAAGGAATACTGGGGGTTTACAGGGCAGACATCAGGTGTTTGACTAACGGCTCAACAGAGCTCCAACAGTCAGAAACAGGGCCAAATAAAAATTGTTGGGTGCAAAGTGGAATGACAAACTACATTTTAAACCTTGGTGCATGCAGCCAGGAAGGGACTTTTGCATGTAAATGATTACATTGAATGTAAGTATTTTACCATTAAGTTTTTCACAGCATGAACCTCCAGGAGACAAGTGAGACAATGAATCGCAGCAGGATTTTCAGTACACCCCCCCCCCCATCACTCTGCCATCCACTTGACCGCTTCACCCCAGCTTGACCTGAGTTTGCCACATTTCAGCACCGGGAGGATCTCACCTCTCCCTTGTCAGAATAGAGGAGCTGCTTTCGCTGGGCAGGCGATTGCAGCTGCCAACACGGTGATGACATTTCAAAACGAGCCAGAGACTAAAACCGATGCAGTCGCTAGGGGCCATGAGTTTAAAGCACAGCAGGCCAATGCTTTTAACAGATCACCCTCCGCTCTCCCCCCCCAATCCCCCCCATCCCACATCACACAATATTCCCACCCACCTACAGTACACACACACACACGCACACTTGCACGCACACACACACATGTGCGCATCATTATGTGAGGATTCAAATGTGAGTGGCGGCAGCAGTGGAATCAGCTGCGTGAGCCAAGCAGTCGGGGGGATGGGGAGGAGGGGGGATGGGCTCAGCTGGATTATCGCGCAGGGGGCCAGCGGAGTGTTGATCTGAGAACATCTCACTCCCGTGCTGCGCCGTGGCTTGGCTGGGTCGACCGCCCTCTTTCCCTCCCTCTCCTCCGTGTGAGGGCGGGCGAGCCGCACCTGGCAACGGGAGCCCATGTGCCATATGCGAGCGCAGACGTGCTAATCCCCCCAGAGAGATCCTTCCCCAGATGTGCACCCATCACGGGGGCCTCTGCTGCACGGGCCCCAGCTCCCTCTCAGCTCCCCACTGCCGCTAATAGCTCGTGACAAGATCCCAAACAGCATAATGCGTTCGGTGTGGGTTCCCACGAAGGGACGTTTATAGGCTCTGACACCTGACTCCCACTGTCCTTGGGACTTATCGGCAGAGGCTTATTTGTGCTGCTGTCGCCTATCTCTCAACAAGAATGTAATATCGGCCAAATATTTCCTTTTGATCTCACCATATAAAAGTGCGTCACCTTAATTGAATTTCCCATAGCGGCATTTAATCTGGATGATAGGAGTACTCTGAACAAGCAGGCTTATTGTAGGCAAACAAGACAGTTGTAAATACTAATGAACGTCATTTTGATTGTAATGGATTTCGCAGAGCGGTTGGAGACTCTCCTGGCATCACTTTGGATCTGTCTGCCAGAAGGCAGGTTGTTCCCTCAGATTAGATTTGCGTATAATTATGAAATGGATATTATTTTTAACAGCAATAAAATGCAGGTGCTAGTGTCACTTCTCCAAGCTGACTTGAGCAGATGTCTCTGCTTTATCATACCTGTCTCTAAAGAGCCTCTTTCCTGGCTAGGGGTTAAGATGAGGGGTGTTTGCATGAAATCCAATCAAAATTAATGGCCAGGTCTTCTGATGATGGACCTACCTTCTGTCTTTTTGTATGGCTGAAGGCCAGTGAAGCACCTCTCTTCTCCCACTCATTAGCAGTTTCAACTTCGATTCTAAAGGCATCAGTGTATAAAATCCCTCTTGAAACCTTCATCTTTACTCAATTATCAATAACTTATCCAATATGAAAATTTTGAATGTGAAGTCCCAGCTGCCCTTCAGAATAAATTCAGAACTAAATAAATAAAGAACAGCCTATTTTAAAATTGAACGGCAGTTGTTTTACAAGCAATTAGCCACTCTGCCTCATTTATCGTTCCTTTTGAGAGATTCTGATGGTTGGTATAGCATATCACATGAACAAGGGAAGCACAGAACGTGGCCCATGGAGAGCAACCAGCCCAGTGAAGCAAGAAGAGATAAAACGAGGAAAGATATTCCCATCATGATAATTTCCGTGTCATCTCAATGGCTCATATGATATATCAACCCAGAAGTCATGCCACCAATTAGCATATTGAGGAAATCCATCAAATGAACACACTTATACGTCTCTTATCTGAATTCATAGTTTTATTTATATATTTATATGTATTATTATTTTTATTGTTTTCTACTACATCCAAGTACACAGCCAGCTGCTGCAAAGAAGTGGAGAGGTATGAGGAGACAGATGAGGAGGCTTTTTTTTTTCTTCTCAATCAAAACTGCAATTGGCAGTGGCCTCTAATCAGTGATACAGTCTACAGAACAGCTTTAATTACCAGGCTGAATTACCCAATCTCCTGCAATTTACATCAAACAGCTAAATTCTAAAAGGCAGCCGCTTGTTTAATTGCTCCTGCCCTTCAACAAAAGCAGCCTTTGTGAGAAAAGAGATGCACAACCAAGAGAACTGACACGATACTGCTTCATTTGAGGAAGTCGTTAAGAAAATTTCAAACATGGACACGCATTCAATGTCAATGTTTGTTGGGAGAGAAGAGGGAAGTAGAAGAGATTCTTTTATTTGGCAAGATGGTAGATCTGCTTGGCCAGGTGTATAATTTTCTTAAAAGTCTACAGTTCCCTTTCTTTTTTTAAAAAAATCTTTCAGTCCTGTTCAACTTCCCAATAGGCACTGATAAATTAATACAGTTCCCTCATGCACCTCCCCCCTCCCACCCCCAAGACCTCAAACATAATTAATATGTCATTGAAATTGTGTATATGTATCCTAAAAATGTTCCTTGGTTGATTGTGTATGAAAAAGAACATTAAAAGCATGCAATAGTGATAAGATCTCTGTGGAACAGAACACAATATGAGTCCTGTCAAAATTTTATTTCAGGTATGTACAGTAATTGCATTTTATGGTAGTTATATTCTCATAAACTGTGTTCCTGACAGTTCAAAGAAAAAATCTGGAATTATAGCATGGCTGTAAGATCTGAATATATTCAGTAATAGTTTGCAAAAGTTATTTGAAATATATTAATTGACCACAGATTTAATACTTCATTGCAAAAAAGGGCAATTTATCCAAGGTAACAGTTCTATCTTCTAACGCATGTAATGGTCACTCGTTAAAAGCCTTATTTCTTAGTAATCATAAGTTGGTTTGGACTTTGTACTTCACTTAAAAAAACCTGAATTGCCAAGAAGACTGAACGAAAATGACACCACAAATTGACCAAGGTATTTTATATTCAATTGAAAAAGACAATGATGCACCTTAAAATCCTTACATTGTTTTTCTAGACACTGCTGAAATTTACCACAGGGAGAACATAAGTAGGTCAATAGAATTATTTTTGAAATTCATATTTTCTTTTCTCCACTGTATTCAGCTCGGGGAGGAGGTGCAGTAATTGAGCCGGAGGAAATGTGTACGCTAATCTGTCCTTTCATCAAAGTGCAGTACTTTGTTTACCCCTTTGAAGTTTTTTTTTTTGGCTCGCTTTCTGGAAGACTGCTCTGCTGTGTGGAGCAGGTCAAAAGGTGACAGTCCTCCACAAAGTCAAACATCGTGCCTCCCTATTTTGACAGAAAACTGCGCACATCACCTAAAGCATGCACAGTTCAATACAACATGCCTTTATTTTCAAAACAGCAGAGCCGTATGAAACTGAATCCACAATGACCCAAGATGCAGTGGCAGTACCCAGCCTTCCAATTACCAGTTTCTTATAAAACATCTAAGATAGGAGAGATCAGGGGCTATATATGGAGCTCCCAACAGAGAAATTTCAATCCATTTACTGGTGCAGGAATGTGTCCATTGAGGTTTTCAATAGTTTTATAGAAACTGCCATGGAACCGCAGGTATGTTCCCTGTAGATGTGCCCCTGTCATAGGGTGATGTACACAGCCATCCTTACATGGGGTCAGAAGATTGGACGCTGTCAGGGCAGCCGGTAGTGACACGACAGCAGTCAGGAAAGGAATGGGATTAACTGCGATCTGCATCGATCAGCAGGATGTCTGTCATTACTATTGATTGACGCAACATTGATGACGGCCCAGTGGATTTTTTTGCCATTTCATTCTAATCCAGCCCTACTGAATTCCAGGGCTAGCAGGCCACAGAGTCTGTAGTATTTGATCCAATGCACTACACTACCAGATTTGACTAATTATTTTGCCACCTTAGTTCAGGAAGCAGTGGCAGCTGCTAAGCTGAAAACTGATGATGTGGACTTCCCCTTAAACTGATTATTGGTCTTGAACTGTTTTCAATAATTTCCCTTTATTGACAATAGAGTGATTAATTCACAAAATACTCAAAGCCATCAGATATAACCAGTTCTCCTGAATTAGGCTACAGACTGTTTCAAACTGACAATAATAAATATTACTTCGCATGTGCATCAATCAAGTCCCCCTTCAACTTCCAGTTTACATAAGAAAAATGTAGGTATACAGTTCTGTGGTACCGACCATTATCTCAGGCTTTCTGTGCACAAGCCTTGCGTGGCTACAGTAATAGGCCTAAAAATAATGAGAAAGTATGATGAAAATGCCAAAACAGTAAAAAAGGAACCCTATTTTAGGTATAGCCTCCCCGGAAAGTCACTGTAGCATTATTGACAGAATGAACTACAATATTTTAGATGTACTGACTGATTATGGATAGCCTCTTTATATTGAATTTTAATGGGCCTTACATTTTAATAGGTAACAGCATTCAGTCCTCTTGAAAAAATATGACATAAATATGTTTGGTCGAAACATGGGACAGCAGAGGCAGTGCTGAAAGGACTAACATTAAATGTTGTGTGGGGTGACACACCATTAATCCTCATGCTTTAGATCTCAGTATGGTGTTTTAGACAGGGACATGTGAGGAAAAACGTAGGGAAAGTTCAGTTTCACAAAAGAATATTTAATCTCATTTGGATTCAGCACTGAAAAAAAAAACCTGGTCAGTGGTCACATGCTCCCTCAGATGCATACAGAAGGTCAGCTCCTCAGGGACCTTATCAGCTTCAGGGAAATGGTTTGTCTCCTGCAATGAATTTGCACGTGACTCAGCTCCTCAGTAGAAGGACTTATATGGAGTATAGGGGTTGTATGACATTATTATAGAAAAATAATAATTTCATTTTACAAAGTCATCTCCAAGCGTAAAACAAAGTAGCTTGGTAATCATCACAGAAGCATCTCAGATTAATTCTAAAATGTTTATAATCACAGATACTTTACTATTCTAATACCACTGGAAAACAATTTTTTCTCTTCCAACAAAAATGGCATATATTTGTCAGATAGCCCTTCTAATTCAAAAGGCAGTCTATGTTACTTTCTTCTCTAAGCCTGACAAATATACAGAAATAACCTGCATGGGAAAAGCAGTGCATGTGGCACGCTGTGTAGAGTGCCTAAGAAGAATGTCCATTCGCCTTTCTTACTTCCGGTAAGGCCTTTAAAGCAGCAATCTGGCCTGTTGATAGAACTTATAACTTTATAACTTTATCTGTAGAGCACTTTTACATGGCACACAAGTGAAAATAAGTTACACTATCTGGTAATGTGAATTGAAAGGTTGTTTGCCTAAATTGTTTACTTTGTGTTATTTTAATGGTGATCTGTAATCTGCAAACTAACTGACTAATAAACTGATTTAATTTGCTAGTCAGCTAGCTTGATGCTAGCTAACTAAATTGACAAATCGACTGCCAAGTTTTTTAGCATTATATATTAGAATGACTATTCTCAAGTTCATATCCACATTAGCTATCATAGCAGTGTGTTCCCCATTCCATCAACTAGCTAGCCAGCTAGCAATAGCTTTTCCCATCTTTTCCCCTGTACTGATTAATTTGTATGCATGAATGTTGTTTATATTCACAGAGTGCTTCATCACATCAATCTATGAGATGCTTTTTTATACCTAGAAGTCTTTGATAACTTAATGTGGAGGTTATAGCCCACCAGTCTTAGCAGATTTGATAATTATAACTGTGTTGATTGACATAAATTATTTTTTCCTTTCCTATATGAAATTTACCATTTCCTTTTACTCCTGAAGTGGTTTTCAAACCAGGAACAAGTGTGCCAATAAAAGCATTTTGTGATGTAAATGGTGAACATGTAAGCAGCAAATTTACAGACCACCCACCTGCTAAATTGTGAGAGAACTGATGTCACATACAGGGAGAATATTTAAATATCTTCCACTCAGGCCATGTGTCATTTTGCATTTTAGTTACAGTAAATGCAACCATGGAAACCAGAGTGATGTGCTGGGTTTTTAATCCCCTGCAAATCTGTGTTTCACAAGAATAAAGTGATTGAATGTGAACTGCAGATAAATTCAATATGCCAACAACAACAGGTCGGCATGGAACACAGTAGTGTGGCTTTACAGCTAAATATAAACCTGTTCATTCAGAGGGTTATTTACAAAGTTGCCTTGGCAACAACCTTTTTATTCTTAGTTATATGTAGAGCTTTGTGTGAATACATATCTGTCTCGTTATACGGTCAGCATCTCACAGATTGAAATATGTTAAGCAAGGAGAACCATCGTAACAGGCTCTGCAACCCAGCACAGACAAGATACAGTTAATTCAAATTCAGGTGTAAAAATGCTTGCATGCTTACTGATATAACAAAGTGACCATGTTTTCATGCTCATTAAGCATGAATCAGGTTCAAGTTTTAATAGTAATAATGGAATTTATTTGAGCTTTAATGTATTCCAGAATTAATTTATAAACTTTTAAGTTCTCAAATTGCAAAACATAGCTCAAACAATTGTCTGAAAGTTGAGCTATTTTTGTCATTCTTGTTTTTCATGTGTGAAATATGGAAATTTTGTCTTTTTGACTTCTGACGGTGTTTTACTGCATGGTTCCAAAGCTGCGTCTTCTTTCCACTGTACAAAAGATATCAGAGTATATTACATGCACATGCACTGGTCAGAACGGGAGCAGGGCAAAAGTGTTGGGAGGCAGCCTTGCAGTGATTTGACTATAATGCATGAGAATTTGGCAAATACAACCATGACCTCAATTCAAATTATATAATAATATAGAATACAAATTCATTCAGTGTGAACCCTACTCATGCGGCTTCAAGTGGTAAAATGGCAAAACGTAATCCTGATTGCAGTATCTGACAGTTTTGTACTGTGTTTCAACAAACAAGAAATCGTGCTGGTGTCCCCTGGTTGGAAAACCTTAGGGTGCAAGATAGGTAAATGAATAAATGAGTTTGTTTCTCTACTTAATTTTTTAAAATTTTAATTTAAGTTTTTAATATGAACTGTATAGTGCTACTGACTGTACCTCTTCAAAGCTCAACTCAAATGGATAAGAGCAACATCCAATAAAAAATGGCAGTTGCTGCCAATCAGGGCCGGCCTGTGGCATAAACGGTCTATGCGGTTGTTTAGGGCCACAACCGACAGGGGGGGCCACATAACCACAAGGGGGGGCCACACGGTCCAATGTTTATCTAAGGTAAATAACGTTATTTTTGTAATTACGTTATTCATCCCCTATCGCGAAACATGTAATGTAAGAATGATTTCACCAAGAGACCCCCCCCTCCCCCCCGCTCGACAGAATCCAATTGTGCATCCCACAGAATTGTTTAGGGCCACCAAAACCCTAGGGCCGGCCCTGCCGCCAATCAACATTGTTGTCCTAGTCAGGACTGCTGCTATAGGATGCAAGGAGAGCCAAAAGTTAACAGTGAAAGAATTAGTTAAAGTTAAAGAATGAATGAGTCATGTGAATGAGTCATGTAATTCACCACACTAGGCACATCTGCTCATATCATTTTAATTTTAGTGGTTAGGTTGATTGCCTCTCTTTAAGTGTAGCAAAAAAAATGTTTTTTTATCGATCCACATGTCCAGTACCATTGTTCTCCTGAGTGGTGGCCAAGAGGCTAAGGTCAATAGCTAGTGGAGAAACTGAAGTTCATTTTTCCTTTTTATTGCTATCATACCATAAACCTGAGCTTTTAAGTATGCATTCTAGTGCACTTGAGGCATGAGATCATAAAATTAAATTACGCACCAGCCACAGGAATGCTGTAAAGAACATGGAAATTCATGGAGGCCGCACATGCAATATATACAGTTATTCACACTTCATTACGTCAATGAGGAGACAAGTGACTTAGTCATCTTTCAAAATAATACTTGCTGCCATTTGTGGGCAGTTTTTAATCCTGTTTGTCTCAGTTTACATCCGACTGAAGTTCTGTTTGCTGCCAAGCTGATAATAGCATTGTGCTATTTCGCACAAAATGTTGTGTCCTGTTTTTGGGACGCTGAGTAACCCCTACTTGTTTTGACTCTCTCAAAATCAAATGATTCTGGTAGCAGAACACCAGCGGGGAGGCTTTTTTAAATCAGGCAGGAGCAGCTATTTGGCTGCTAGTAAAATCAAATCAAACTCATTTGATTCACTCTCACCTGCTAAACGAAATGCATTTCCTGAAATAAATAATTTCTAGGTTTGACACCACAACTGACACAATAATGGGAAGTCACATTGTGACTTCACAGTTTACAAGATTACATTGGAATAAATTTGTCATTTCAGTCAAAGTAAAAGAACTGTGACTTGTTATGAACGCTATCCTACAAAACAGTCGGAAATCTTCTCTAAAAAAATTTAGAAAATCCTCCACCCCAAAGAATAAGTATTGCCTTATTGACACGGTATTAATTACAGTTTCTAATTTTAGGTGTAGACTCATTTAGATGCTCTGTAAAATAAACCATTTAAAACAATCTTCGTTATTAGTGAGACCATTGCATGTACTTGCAGTGCCGTACAGTATCTGTATTGTTATTTCAATTAAAAGGATTGGTAATTATTCACACATACAGAAAATGGGGGGTGGGTTGGGGGGTTAATAATTAAATGTAAGAGGCTCTAAGGGGAGTGAGATATCCTAAGCATGATAATGAAAGACAAAAAAGAAATCAGCCCGTCTGCTAAGCAAGGAGGGGTTCAAAACAGTGCTCAATTATTCAAAGAAAATTGCTCATAAATTAATATAACCATACCTATATTCCCAGTATTTTCTGTGGAAAGTGCAACATCATACCCCATTCAATTTTTAGAACTAATACGCATATGCTCAGAACTAGGAAAGCAAGTGTATTGTGTACTGAAATCTTGTTCAGGACATTTAAGTTAAATATCAAACATCCAAAATCTAAATATTGTTAAAATCATGAGCGTTGTACTCCTTCTTTGCCCATTTCTAGGCACTTTGGTTCTTGAAAATATGAGCTATCAGAAGCTATATGATTCTGGAGAATATTGTGCAGCTACTACACTTCTGTTATTAAAAGGGCAACTTAAATCTTTTTTTTTTTAATAGCTGAATTGCTGAAATATAATTTTTCTACTGCATTTTCTGTTATTTTATTCACATTTTAACATATGTAAAGAAAATTGTTAAAAACACAGAGTGGCTCTTTCAGTTGCCATAGCAAGAAGCACTGCTGCTGAAATACATGCACTAGTGCACTCATTGCAGTGAAGCCAGTGACTATTTCCCCCATCATAGGTCAATTGTGCAATAGTTCAAGGAAGGCAGTGCTAGTAACACTGGTGAAGCACCCACCCCCACAGTCCCACAGTTCAGGGGGGCCCTGTGCCCAGATGGCCCCGCACTAGTTTGATTTTTTTTTTAATGTTAAGCTTTTTTATTTTATTTGACTGAACTAGGCGAGATTCAGCTGTAATGTTGATAGTCAAGCAAGGGGTCTCTATTGGCAACAAGACTAATAGAAGGCCCCCTCACCCCCCAACCCTTAGTAGCCAATACACTAGATCATTGCAGAGCCCCCTAAATGTCTATCACAGTACCATCAAATCGTGTCAAGATTAACCCAAGTATAGAAGCCACCCCACAGGGGCTGACTAATGTGAAAGAGTGGGTATCAAGTTCAAAACATAAAGTAGCAAAGGCTGTTACTTTCATTTGCTATCTCTACATACCTGAGCAGTGCTCAAAAAAGACAACTTGAACAACATGCAAAGCTGAGAAAAAGGAAGCTACGGAAAATATAATCACTCACGAAAATCTGTTTGGTAAGTGAGTACGTGGTATTTCAAGATGATAAGTAAAAAGTCTTTCAGTGGTACCGAAAAAACTGCAAAAACAATATCTGAAAAAGCAAATGGATAAATACCAAAAATAAAGTAATTATTCT
The DNA here is from genome assembly GCF_013347855.1 of Anguilla anguilla. Taxonomy (NCBI): domain Eukaryota; kingdom Metazoa; phylum Chordata; class Actinopteri; order Anguilliformes; family Anguillidae; genus Anguilla; species Anguilla anguilla. Next base: position 34,779,474 of record NC_049203.1, on the reverse strand, counting down.
GACCAGTAAGACAAAGCTTCCATTTTGACTATGGAAACGTATAGTTAGTTATACCTTCGCTGAGGGTAGTTATTCCTACACAGCAGCACGTTGTTCTCAGTTTCCTAGTTTATCTCTTTCCATAACACACTGAGATTTTTTTCCCCCTTCCTGATTTCCTCTATTATTGCATATTTGTAATACTGAATGGTTTCCAACCTTTTCAGACAAGAATGCAATAACATAGGGAATCTGAGTAAACACAAAACACATTTTAAAAATAATTTCATTAATTCATGAAAAACGTTATCATACACCCATATCACCCATGTGAAAAAGTAATTGCCCCCTTAAGCTTAATAACTGGTTGCAGCACCTTTAGCAGCAATAACTGCAACCAAACGCTTCCTATAATTTGTTAGGGATTGACCTAAGATTTGGAAATCTATATTGTTCAATCTTCTCATTATCTCCATAGTTATCTAAAGGTTAGATTATTTCCGGAGACTGCCTCTGTCTGCACTATCAGAGGAAACGGCATATTTGTGAGGAAAAAAATAGGTTGCGCAAGAGGTCGTCGCAGTTTTATCTGCGATTTGCAAGCAGTGCATTTTCATGAAATGCATTTTGACAAGATTGTGATCTGCAAGTGAAAATTCTCACAAATAGCTTTCGTGAAACGAGCCTCCTCTGCAAAGAAGAGTTGGCTAAAATTCCTCCACAGCGATGTGAAAGACTGATATCAGTATACCAGTCTTGCTTCAAATGTCACCTGACTAAAATGTAGCACATAACCATTTAACTTTTTTTTACAGTACATCAAATTTATTTCTAATTTTTGTATAGTTTAAGTACTTTCTAAAAAACTAGTTTGGCCCATTTTAAGCATACCTAAAGTTGGCTATTTCCTGGAATACGTAGCCTATACCGTTTATTCTAATATCTGCACCCACAGGTGGTGTACTTTATTTTAATTCCATTTACTTCTGGAAAGTAAAAAGAAAGTGCACTTTAAGAAACCTGCACTCTCAGGTATTTAGTTCAGAAAACTGTATTTTAGGCATATTTTTCAATACATCTTTTTTGTAAGGGGTGGCAGCTCTGTGCAACCGACAGCTTCCTTGCAAACAAGAGCTTTCTTGGGGTTGTCAGACAATGCAATGGACAAAGCAAACCCTCCATCCAGATGTGTCCATAAAGCGACAATGTATTGTAAATACTGATTTCATTCAGTTTCCCGAGCCCTAACACAGGCATCAAGTGAAGCTTCTACACACTATTTGGTCTCCATAAAGTCCTTGGTGCAATTGATAGTTTACAAATTCCCATCTTGGCACTGGCTGAACACGGCACAAAAAGGTACCACTCGGTAAACATACCAGATGTATGAGATGCCAGTTACAATAGGCTATTAGATGATGTTACATTACATTACAGGCATTTAGCAGACGCTCTTATCCAGAGCGACATACAACAAGTGCATTAGTTCAAGGTGCAGAGGTGCAGAAAAACACACTAGAGTGAAGTAAAGATCGTAGTGCCAGAAGTGACCACAGATCAGGACGCCAACCCTGTAGGGTAACCTGTTCAGCAAACAAACAAACAATCCTGCCAAGTACAAAACTAGGACTGAATTACATTTGGCTAATCAGAATCAGACAAAACAATCCTGCCAAATACAAAACTAACATGATCGCATTAGCCTAACTAGGTACATTGAGCTAAACTAGAGGCTAGGGAAGGGTGGGGAGAGGTCCAGCCTGAAGAGATGAGTCTTTAGTCTGCGCTTGAAGGTAATCAGATTCTCTGCTGTTCTGACCGCCACGTGAAGGTCATTCCACCAGCGAGGGGCCAGGCCAGTGTTTATTTAATGTGACCATAAGTAGAATTTTTCCACCCCGTGAAACCTTAGCCGATGATAGCTGATTTACTGATTGCTTACATGAACGCACTTGTGACATGCATTCGTGGCTTGCAATTTCTCGGTGAAATACTCAAAAAGAGCAGAATTGCATCCCACAGATCTCAGCGCACATGTTCCAACTTTTATGAAACAAGCCCCTGCTTTAATTCAGACAAATTGGTAGGTTTTCAAGCATTAATTGCTTGTTTCAGGTCCTGCCACATAATTTCTATTGGTTTCAAGGTCACTCCAAATGTTAAATTTTGTTTCTTTTCATCCATTCAGATGTGGACTTGATTTTGTGTTTTGGGTCATGGTCTTGCTGCATAACCCTATTAAACTTCAGCTTCAGCTTATGGACAGATGACCAACCATGCTCCTTTTTCTGGTTCCTTCAATGATGGCAAGTTGTTCAGGTCTCAAGGCAGCAAAGCATCCCCACACTAATACACTACCACTACCATGTTTGACTGTTGGTATGATGTTCTTAATGCGAAATGCTGTATTTGCTTGATGCCAGACATAATGGGACCAAAAAGTTGCACTTTTGACTTATCTGTCCACAGAGCATTTTCCCAACTTGGGAGTCATCCAGATGCTTTTTTGCAAATGTGAGAGCTACAATTTTTCTGAGATATTTTGTGACTTCTGGGATGAGTTGTTGCTGTGCCCAGGCTGGCTGCTCCTGTTTCACCACTGTTCCCAGTGTTCTCCTTTGGAGATAATGTCTCTCATTGATGTTCAAAGGAGCCCCAAAGTCTTAGAAATGGCTTTGTAACCATTTCCAGACATATTCTACACATATTCCATCAACATTTTTTCACATCTCTACTGGAATTTCTTTTGATTGTGGCATCGTGTGATTGTAGAAACTTTGTGGTGACTACTTCACTCTAATGGTAAAGTTAAACATGAGTGAGCTTTAGATTCAATAGGGCTGGCTACATTGAAGCATGGTTGTCTTTAATCAGCTGATTCAAGTCATTCATCAAATCTGGATATTTTGGTTAATTGAGTAACTAAAGGGGGCATTTACTTTTTCACATGAGTGATATGGGTATTTCATAACATATTCATTAAATAATAAAATAATAATTTAAAATATTAATTTGTTTTTTGTTTACTCAGTTTGCCTTTGTCTAATATTACATTTTGTCTAAAGATCTGAACCCATTTAGTGTGAGAAAAAATTAGCAATGATAAAGGAAATCAAAAAGGGGGCAAATACTTTTTCACAACACTACTTTGACTCACCTGTACACAGAGTGTCAGCACTGAAACCAAACTTTATGATAGGGGCTAGTCGCTCTCCTACTCAGGAGTTTCCCAGGTTGAGAGGTGCCAGGTGGGAGTGGGGATACTCAGGAGGGAGTGCGGATACTACCCTGGCTGGCTGCTGCTCAGTTGCTCAGTTGGAGATTACTGCAGCGGATGGGAGGTACCTCTTAATGTGACCACAGATTCCGAGGGGAAAACTCTGACTGATGTCTGCGCTTATGTGCCTTACAGCAATTCAGAGTATTCAGCCTTCTTGGAGAATGCAGGAGGGGTGCTGTAAAAGGTCCTACCCACTACCATAGTCCTACTAGGGGATAAAATGCTCAAGTTGGCAATTACTGTGAAATTTGGAGGGATGTGTTTGGAATAGTCTGTCTGATCTGAAACCAAGTGGTGGTATGTTATTTGATTTCTGTTCTGGTCATGGTTTGTCCATAACAAACACCATCTTCAAACACAAGGATGTTCATAAGTGTACATGGTACAGAGCACCGTGGGCCAAAGGTTGATGAGTGACTTGTAGTTGTTTCATCCAACCTGAGGCCATATGCTCCGGATACTCAGGTAAAGAGAGGAGCTGAGCTCTCAACGGATCAGAATCTATTTGGAGGCGAGTTGGATCAGGTGGTGGGGAGAGCTGACAGACAGACCTGGTAGGTCCAACCATGATCTGAGGGTTTGCTGGGAAATCTGGTGGAGAATTATTTTAACTCTCACCTCCAAAAGAGTTTCTCCCATACCCTGGAGGTGGATGCGGACACGGATTGTGAATGGACCCTGTTCAAAACCTCTATTGTGGAAGTGGCTGCTAGGTCATAAGTTAGTCAGTGCCTGTCATGGCAGCAACCCAAGAACTGTTGGGGGACTCCAGCAGTGAGAGAGGTGGTCAAGCTGAAGAAGGAGGCCTTTATGGGCTGATTGGTGCAGAGAACTTTGGATTCAGCAGAGAGGTATCGTCAGGCAATAAAAGGCTGCAGCTGCTACAGTTGCACAAAAAAGCCAAGGTGTGGGAGGAGTTTGGAGAGGCCCTGGAGAACATGTTTCTGGCGGCCCCAAAGCAATTCTGTAAAAACAATTCGGCTGAGTCAGACATCAAAGCTAAATATCCAATGTATAATACACATTTCTGTCTCCAACCTTTAGGAACAAAGGATCCAGAAAATGTATTTAGAGTGATCCATTGCGCACATGGTTGTTCAGTTACTTCATGAACCCAAAGGGGACTGTTTGGTGTGACGCTTTATGCCAAATGTATCTGGTGGTGATAATTTAGACGTCATTTTTCACCGTGGCAATAGCTTGACTACAGTGTTTTTATGGATTCTACCACAGCATTTAAGCTCTTTTTAACTATTCCTGTGACTGCAGCTTTTGCTGAGAGATTATTTTCAAAACTGAAACTAGTCAAGAACTGGTCATACCTTAGAAGCATCATGTCTCAAGACAAACTGTCAGGGTTGTCAGTAGGCTACTCAGTAGGCTATTGAAAACAGTCAGGCCAAAACAACTGCACTATACCAGTGGCTAGATAAGGTATATCTCTAACTGCCCCATTATTAGCTCAGTCCGGTTGAATGTATGCACCTGAACAGGTGCAGACCCTGCAAGTTGCTGTTAATGCATTTTTTACAGAAGAATATGGAAAAGGTCTATGTGGTTAAAAGATTGGTTTACATGTAGTAAATTACAGTGCCATAGAAATTCATTTTGAAATGCCAAAATCTGCCCTAATGCCCCAAATTATTTTCATTTTGAATAAACCCACACATTCCTTTCCAAAGGTCAAGACAGAAATTTCTGTGATTAGTGATCACAGGAAAACAATAGCCCTAATATTTTTAACTTCTGTGCTTTCACTGCATCATTATTTTATATAGCAAACCAATAATGAATGTGGGTGTGTTATATCATTTTACTATTTTTTTGTTCATGTTTTCTTCTATATGCTAGCTGGAATACGACAGCCAACCTTTTAAAAATATTTTCCTGTTTTGTTTGTTAATTTATTCTTGTGTTTAAAGCCTTTCTTTTTCATAGACCATCCAGATGTGGGTGTATTTTTAAATAGATTAATTTTCTGAGGAAACTTGTGGGGGGGTCATGTGAGCTCAGTCTCATCAGGCAGAAGGATGTCTCCATAATTACAGCCTGCTCCTCCTGATTTTCTGAGCTCCTGTGTCGTGTATTTAAAGAGAAGAAGAAGGAAAAAAATTAGAGCTGTTCCCATCATAACCTCAGTTGATTGCAGATGATAATTACCACATCGCCACTTCCCTCGCGACGGGAGGGCAACCTTAAAAAAAAAAGAAAAAACATCTGTCATATGAAGCCACATCCACTGCCAGGACTGTCAAGAACATTTTATCTCTGGTGCATCCTTCTTTATTTCTTTCAGTCCCTCTGACTGTAGCAATCGGCCCTGTGTGACTAGCCTATGTGAAATATAAGTTTTGCAGTTGCAGAATTTATAAGTACTGTCATTACAATTGCTTTCATTTCATTATTCTTTGCCCTGAATCCATGTGCACAGTGAGCATATAGCAAGTGAAGCCAGCTATTAACTGAGCCTCCTGACTGATTTCACCTCTATCCCTCTCTTAATTCTACCATGTCTGCCTCGTTCTCTCTTCAGAAAGCAGGCCTCAGGCAATGGAACTCACAGGTAGCAAAACATGGGAGTGAATTACATTTCTGATTTTGAACACATCCGCACATAACAAGAGCTTCAGCTCCCAGGTGAATAAACCTCAGGACCATCTCCCCATTTCTCACCAGCACTCCCTATCTGCGGCCACGGCTAGCGTCAAGCCATATCATTTATCCTCTGCTCTGTGACACCAGAGAAACAGCACTGAGCCAATTGCTCTGTTCCCTGCAGTCAAACGATCTGCAAGGCTGCCAATTAGGCCCTTGTGTGAAGCTGTACTTACAGCCCCTCGACAGGCTTCTTTTTTTATTAGGCCAAGAACCGCACTTTCGACAAAACCACCCCGTAGTCTTTCTGGGCGTTGTGATGGGGTGGGAGCGGCAGTCAAAGGGACGATCACACAGTTGCATGATCATGGTAAATAGACAGCTCTCTGAGCAGTCTGCTCTGCAGAATACAAACTGGCAAACACAGCGCCTGGTGGGCTAAGCCATTTTAAAGGCAGCCATATATTCAGATCTCCTGAAACTGTACTGCATGTATTCTTTCTGGGACAGGTCCTCAACACCCTCCCAACCTGCCATGATTCCCTGAAAGTAGAACATATGAAATGCTCTTCAATACGTGCTTCTATTCTTCTTGCAAAATTCCGTCTGTTTTTATAAAACAGTTGTGCAGAAGAGGCTATTTTATTTCTACAGACAAAAGAAGGAATATGTTAAACAGGCCTATAGAAAAGAATTCCCTTGTCATTAATTATTTTATTTTTATGATAAGGGTTATTTTATGAAAAGTAAAAGTTACTAAAAGTAATTTACATTTACAATGGAAGAAAATGCTTAATGGAAGAAACTGCAGTGAATATGAGCTAGATGCTGCCAATGTAGATTGTCCTTTTATACGTTAAGGCATTAATAAGGCAAACTGAACTTTGAGGAGTTGAAAATAGTTTTTTCCTCGGGCCGTCTGGGTAGTGTAGAGGTATAAACACTTGCCTACCACCGCACAGACCAGGGTTCAATCCCTGGCAGCGGTACTTCCGGCTTGGTCGGACTTTCCTACGAACACAATTGGCAGTGTTCACGGGTGGAAAGCCGGTGAGGGTATGAGTCCTGATTCCTGCATTAGCGAATTGCGGTTGGTCGGGGTGGCTGTCCAGCGAGGAGGGGATCCGGGGGAAATAGCGTAAACATCCGTGCACGTTATGCTCTCCCGGTGAAACTCCTCGCTGTCAGGTGAAAAGAAGCGGCTGGCGACTCCACATGTGGCATGTGGCAGTCTACACCCTCCCCAGACTGACAGAGGATAGCGTATCGACCAGGACAGTGGCTGGTCCACACGGGGAATTGGTATAACGACTAAAAATGGCAAAAAAAGAAAATAGTTTGTTCCTCATTTCACCTATAATAAAATTTTTTTTTCTTTGTTTCCCTTTCCCTTTGCTTGAGTACAGTAGATCATAGACAGAACAAAATAGAAAGCATTAAGCACAGATGAAGTTAATACACTGATCCAACAATGAATCACGCAGCTGGAAATGATACAGGTGGCAAGTAAAATATGGTGTAAATTTTAAACAGTTAATGAAGTTTGACAACAGCTTCAATGGCAAAAGAGAAACTTCAAATTTGGTAGTAAAAACATTTACGGTAGTAATCAGAGGCATGCTGTACTGTACATGTACCTGAAGCTACCATAACTTAATGTAACCAGAACATCATGGGTTATACATACAAATGTGCTCTTATTCGCTGAAGCTATTTCAGTATAGGAAAAGTATGGGCATTCTAGGTGGACACCCAGCTAAAACACTAGTCCTTGGTGCAGTGACACTTTCCATGGTCTGGAGTATAATTTTTTACCAATGGTAAACTTGCTAGTCACCCAAAAGAAAGTAACATGGGATGTCTGGGTACTGGGTACACTGGAAGAATATATTTTTTCATGTATTTTTTAAATGTACTATATTTGTACTTTTACTATAGAAATATTCTAATAATGGAACCAAAATGTTAATTGCCAATAGTGTGTCCTATTTTTTGCAGCATGGTAGAGGTGTCAAAAAATAAATAAAGTATGTCCATTGGGTAATTTTAGTAGTTTTATTTTTTTTGCATTGTACTCTTATAAAAGAATGAAAGGATCATGTGCATATTCCATATAAGCACAATGTATTTTGCCTCAGTTTGAAAGTTAGTTTCTTGCTCAGCATCGTGTATTTCCATGACCACTGAGATATCATGAAATGAGAAGTCAGGAGATTTTTTCAGGGCCCAAGATACAGTGAGTAAACTCCCCAAAAAGCCCAATGTGTGTTGTGTAGTAATACCTGTGATTACCGTTGAATCCTGAATTGGGTCCTGTGTTAATATGATATCAGGCCTTTTCCAACTCCTGACTCACTGCACCACTGAATGGGAGGGATTTAGATAGAACAGATGGCAGCACTAGAAGGAAATAAGTCCCTCAGCGAAAGTGATATTGCTTCAGTATTGTTTTCAGGGATCAAAGTTTTGCTCAGCATCTGCTGGGGCTTTGCTGTTGCAGTTCTGGTGTTAGGTTTCATGCGGCGCATACTGACATATCTGCTCCCTTGTATTTTTCTTCAGTTTTCTGGATCGGTGCTTATGAGCACAGTTTATGTGGGAAAGAACAGATGTCTGTGGGGGGCTGGTTTTAGTTCTCATTTACAGTTTTGATCTTCAAGCTTTTCGGTGAGCTCAAAAAGTAACTATTATAGGTTTTGTGTTTTCCTGTCTGTATTTGTACTGATGAGCCATCTTGGAAATCTTGTATATGTAAATTATATATATATATATATATAACGGCTGTAATTTATACACAGGTCACCCGATATGGATGTAAATACCTTCAAATTAAAGGTGGCAGTCTGCACTTTAACCTAATATTCATTGTTTTATTTCAAATACGATGTGTTGGTCAAATTCATATTTAGTGTATTTCAATAATGTTTAAAAGACATTTGAAAAAACTATATGTTTAAAAATATTTCATGTTTTATGGAAATAAATGTCCATCCTCATAATAAGTTGATTCAGGAGTTTTGAGTCAAAAGCTCAAATTCCTCAACTTCCCTACAAACCTTTATATTTTGGCAATCTAGTATAATGGATAAGGAACTGGTCTTGTAACCTAAAGGTCATAGGTTCCTGGGTAGAACACTGCCCTTGTACCCTTGAGCAAGGTACGTTACCTGCATTGCTTCCATATATATCCAGCTGTATAAATGGATGCAATATAAAGGCTTTGTAAAAAGTTGTATAAGTCACTCTGAATAAGAGTGTCTGCTAAATGCCTGTAATGTAATGTAATGTACTAATGTACCAACACTGTTATCCATCGATCCAGACTAATTGTAGGTAAAATTAAATACCTTCATTCTGAGATCAGTTAAAATAATACCATTAACCAGTAGGAAAAGATGTATTGTTATTCTATATGGGCACTGGTGTTTAGCAGCTATCCTGCTCATCACATAACCACTGGGGTTTGTTTGCTTAATAACTATACTCAGCTTGGCCTTCAGTTGGTATAAAACGAGAGTGAAGATACGCCTTTGGAATTGCTGTCAATAAAGAAGCCTAATCTATATGACAGTAGTGCATTGAAATGGTACACTTTGTCATTCAGGGCTTCTTGTATCTCAATTGTCAACTCGAAATAAATTGTTCTGAGAAGGCCAGACCCAGTCTCAGTCTCAGAGAAACTGATACATAAAAGCCTTTGACTCAGTCCTTTTTAAATGTGCTGGCTCTGGAGTGATCTAGAAATAAATACTAATTTGATAATTTGATTTATATAAAAATGAATACACAAAAAACTAATTCTGCTCATATTGGGGAACATACAAAAAAGGCCCTGCAGTGGCATTCTGGTACCTCAATATTATAAATTAAGCACACATCAGATTAATCAAGTTCAGTGACATTGTTTTGCGAATCAGTCATTTTAGGCATCATATTTTCTATTCTATAATTAATGTTGTACAACCAATGAAAATAAATCATATTACCGTTAGTATGACCTATGGCACTATTACTTTTATGTCAGGGTTTCATGATAAAAGGAAGGATTAAAAGCAATACATTCATATATAGTCAATATTGGGCCCTGTTAGTGCTCATAGTGAGCACACTTGCTAGAGCCGATCTGGAGCACAGAATTCTTTTCATCATGAAAAACTGGTAGGTCACTCTGTCCTGTATGAGAAAGGTTACCTGACAGCATGATGTTTCAGTTCAGGCACCAGATGCACAAAAGGATAAAATAAAGGAAACACCAACTTTTTACCATATTGTCTATTTGAGCTCTTTGAGAGAATTCAAGGAAATGGGCTGCATATGTGTGTTGGGATTTTCTAACTAATAGATGACAGAAATCCTAACGACTGGCAGACAATTAAGCCTGAAAACCAAAAATGTGTGTACTTTCAAACTCTTCCAAGTCATTCCCTTCTCATCTGTGTTGATGTCGTCATTAATGCTTTTTAGGTGTGTTTCTTTGTCATTTGAATTTCAAGCAAGTAGCTGATTAGAGAGCATCTGAACAACAGAAAGATTTAACAGTTGTTTGTCATGGCAACTACTTTACCCCTTTTGTTCCAATCATTTGAGTGCACTACATGTCAGCATTGACTCAGAAATCCTTTTAGAACTTTTACAACGCAGGCCATTTGACAAAACATGGCTAAATTATCCCTTTACAGTGTTGCAAATGTGTAAATTATGCAAACTGGGGAAAACAATTCTTTCATATATTGGGGTCTCTTCAGGTATTGTCACTTGTTTTTGAAACCATAATGGGAAGATCTTCAACTAGTCAACACAGAACAGATCCAGCCAACAAATGGGTTATGGATATCGGTAGAAAGTCCTTTTTTGATAAATGATGTGACACTAGGATAATTCTATAATATATGAAGATGTAATTGTTTTTTGGTAATACATTATAATTTTACTCTCTAGTGGGTGAAATATTGTCTGGAAGGTATTTAATGCCTAAAAATATCTATGTTTGAGATTTTCAGGCATGTTTTCAATTGAAATTTGATTAGATTTTCCTTCACCTTAGTGATACTTCATTCCAGAATATTTTTTAACGTTTTCAGTTTCTTATAAAATAATAAAAAATTTCTCTGCTGGTGGAAATATCAGCTGTGCGACACTTATTATGATGCATAGTA